>NW_027675552.1:220000-295000 GCF_965601325.2 Salmo salar | reverse complement strand
ACACACACACACACCGACACACACACACACACACCACACACACACCGACAACACACACACACACCGACAACACACACACACACACACCGACAACACACACACACACACACGACAACACACACACACACCGACAACACACACACACACACACACACACACACACACACACCGACAACACAACACACACACACACACCGACAACACACACACACACACACCGACAACACACACACACACACACACCGACAACACACACACACACCGACAACACACACACACACAACACACACACACCGACAACACACACACACACACCGACCACACACACACACACACACCGACAACACACACACACACACACGACACACACACACACACACACCGACAACACACACACACACACACACACACACACACACACACACCGACAACACACACACACACACACAACACACACACACACACCGACAACACACACACACACACGACAACACACACACACACACACCGACAACACACACACACACACACACACACACACACACACACACACCGACAACACACACACACACACACACCGACAACACACACACACACACACACACCGACACACACACACACACACACCGACAACACACACACACACACCGACAACACACACACACACACACCGACAACACACACACACACCGACAACACACACACACACACCGACAACACACACACACACACACCGACAACACACACACACACACCGACAACACACACACACACACACACACACACACGACAACACACACACACACCGACAACACACACACACACACACCGACAACACACACACACACACACCGACAACACACACACACACCGACAACACACACACACACACACACACACACACACACACACCGACAACACACACACACACACACACACCGACAACACACACACACACACACCGACAACACACACACACACACACACACACCGACAACACACACACACACACACACGACAACACACACACACACACACCGACACACACACACACACACACACCGACAACACACACACACACACCGACACACACACACACACACACCGACAACACACACACACACACACCGACAACACACACACACACACACCGACAACACACACACACACACACCGACAACACACACACACACACACCGACAACACACACACACACCGACAACACACACACACACACACACACACACACACACACACACCGACAACACACACACACACACACACACACACACACACACCGACAACACACACACACACACACCGACAACACACACACACACACCGACAACACACACACACACACACCGACAACACACACACACACACACCGACAACACACACACACACACCGACAACACACACACACACACACACGACACACACACACACACACCGACAACACACACACACACAACACACACACACACACCGACAACACACACACACACACACCGACAACACACACACACACACCGACAACACACACACACACACCGACAACACACCGACAACACACACACACACCGACAACACACACACACACACACCACACACACACACACACACCGACAACACACACACACACACACCGACAACACACACACACACACACCACCGACAACACACACACACACACACCGACAACACACACACACACACCGACAACACACACACACACACACCGACAACACACACACACACACACCGACAACACACACACACACACACCGACAACACACACACACACACACGACAACACACACACACACACACCGACAACACACACACACACACCGACAACACACACACACACACCGACAACACACACACACACACCGACAACACACACACACACCGACAACACACACACACACACACACCGACAACACACACACACACACACCGACAACACACACACACACACCGACAACACACACACACACACCGACAACACACACACACACACACCGACAACACACACACACACACACACACACACCGACAACACACACACACACACACCGACAACACACACACACACACACACACACACACACACACACACACACACACACACCGACAACACACACACACACACACCGACAACACACACACACACACCGACAACACACACACACACACACACCGACACACACACACACACACCGACAACACACACACACCACACCGACACACACACACACACACCGACAACACACACACACACACACCGACAACACACACACACACACACCGACAACACACACACACACACACACCGACAACACACACACACACACACCGACAACACACACACACACACCGACAACACACACACACACACACCGACAACACACACACACACACACACCGACAACACACACACACACACACGACAACACACACACACACACACGACAACACACACACACACACCGACAACACACACACACACACGACAACACACACACACACACCACACACACACACACACACCGACAACACACACACACACACACCGACAACACACACACACACACACCGACAACACACACACACACACGACAACACACACACACACACACCGACAACACACACACACACACCGACAACACACACACACACACACACACACGACACACACACACACACACACCGACAACACACACACACACACACGACACACACACACACACACACCGACAACACACACACACACACGACAACACACACACACACACACCGACAACACACACACACACACACCGACAACACACACACACACACCGACAACACACACACACACACACACACACACACACACACACCGACAACACACACACACACACACACACACACGACACACACACACACACCGACAACACACACACACACCGACAACACACACACACACACCGACAACACACACACACACACACACCGACAACACAACACACACACACACACCGACAACACACACACACACACACCGACAACACACACACACACACCGACAACACACACACACACACCGACAACACACACACACACACCGACAACACACACACACACACACCGACAACACACACACACACACACGACAACACACACACACACACACCGACAACACACACACACACACCGACAACACACACACACACACCGACAACACACACACACACACCGACAACACACACACACACACACACACACACCGACAACACACACACACACCGACAACACACACACACACACACCGACAACACACACACACACACACCGACAACACACACACACACACGACAACACACACACACACACACACACACACACACACACCGACAACACAACACACACCACACACACCGACACACACACACACACACACACCGACAACACACACACACACACCGACAACGACAACACACACACACACCGACAACACACACACACACACACACACCGACAACACACACACACACACACCGACAACACACACACACACACACCGACAACACACACACACACACCGACAACACACACACACACACCGACAACACACACACACACACCGACAACACACACACACACACACCGACAACACACACACACACACACACACACACACACACACCACACACACACACACACCGACAACACACACACACACACACACACACACACACACACACACACACCGACACACACACACACACACCGACAACACACACACACACACACACCGACAACACACACACACACACCGACAACACACACACACACACACCGACAACACACACACACACACCGACAACACACACACACACACACACGACACACACACACACACCGACAACACACACACACACACCGACAACACACACACACACACGACACACACACACACACACACCGACAACACACACACACACACCGACAACACACACACACACACACACACACACACCGACAACACACACACACACCACACACACACACACACACCGACAACACACACACACACACACCGACAACACACACACACACACACACGACACACACACACACACACACACACACACACACACACACAACACACACACACCGACAACACACACACACACACACACCGACAACACACACACACACACACGACACACACACACACACACACACACACACACACACCGACAACACACACACACACACACACACACACACACACACACCGACAACACACACACACACACACCGACAACACACACACACACACACACCGACAACACACACACACACACCGACAACACACACACACACACACACACACACACACACACACACACACACACACACACACCGACAACACACACACACACACACCGACAACACACACACACACACCGACAACACACACACACACACACCGACAACACACACACACACACCGACAACACACACACACACACACCGACAACACACACACACACACCGACAACACACACACACACACACACACACACACACACACACACACACACACACACACACACACACACACACACACCGACACACACACACACACACACACCGACAACACACACACACACACACCGACAACACACACACACACACCGACAACACACACACACACACGACAACACACACACACACACCGACAACACACACACACACACACACACCGACAACACACACACACACACACCGACAACACACACACACACACACACACACACACACACACACACACACACCGACACACACACACACACACACACGACAACACACACACACACACCGACAACACACACACACACACCGACACACACACACACACACACCGACAACACACACACACACACACGACAACACACACACACACCGACAACACACACACACACACACCGACAACACACACACACACACCGACAACACACACACACACACCGACAACACACACACACACACACACACACACACACACACACACACACGACACACACACACACACACACACACACACACACACACCGACAACACACACACACACACACGACAACACACACACACACACACACACACACCGACACACACACACACACACACCGACAACACACACACACACACACACGACACACACACACACACACACACCGACAACACACACACACACACACAACACACACACACACACACCGACAACACACACACACACACACCGACAACACACACACACACACACACACACACACACACACCGACAACACACACACACACACACGACAACACACACACACACACCGACACACACACACACACACACACCGACAACACACACACACACACACCGACAACACACACACACACACCGACAACACACACACACACACACCGACAACACACACACACACCGACAACACACACACACCGACAACACACACACACACACCGACAACACACACACACACACACCGACAACACACACACACACACCGACAACACACACACACACACCGACAACACACACACACACACACCGACAACACACACACACACCGACACACACACACACACACACCGACAACACACACACACACACACCGACAACACACACACACACACACACACCGACAACACACACACACACACACCGACAACACACACACACACACACGACAACACACACACACACACCGACAACACACACACACACACACCGACAACACACACACACACACACCGACAACACACACACACACACGACAACACACACACACACACACCGACAACACACACACACACACACCGACAACACACACACACACACCGACAACACACACACACACACCGACAACACACACACACACCGACAACACACACACACACACACCGACAACACACACACACACACACCGACAACACACACACACACACCGACAACACACACACACACACACACACACACACACACACACCGACACACACACACACACACACACACACACCGACAACACACACACACACACACCGACAACACACACACACACACACGACACACACACACACACACACCGACAACACACACACACACCGACAACACACACACACACACACCGACAACACACACACACACACACGACAACACACACACACACACACACGACACACACACACACACACACCGACAACACACACACACACACACGACACACACACACACACACCGACAACACACACACACACACCACACACACACCAACACACACACACACACACCGACAACACACACACACACACACACCGACAACACACACACACACACACACCGACAACACACACACACACACCGACAACACACACACACACACACACCGACAACACACACACACACACCGACAACACACACACACACACCGACAACACACACACACACACACCGACAACACACACACACACACACGACAACACACACACACACACCGACAACACACACACACACACCGACAACACACACACACACACCGACAACACACACACACACACCGACAACACACACACACACACACCGACAACACACACACACACACCGACAACACACACACACACACACACACACACACACACACACACCGACAACACACACACACACACACACACACCGACAACACACACACACACACACACGACAACACACACACACACACACCGACAACACACACACACACGACAACACACACACACACCGACAACACACACACACACACACCGACAACACACACACACACACACACACACACACACACACACACACCGACAACACACACACACACACCGACAACACACACACACACACCGACAACACACACACACACACACACCGACAACACACACACACCGACAACACACACACACACACCGACAACACACACACACACACACCGACAACACACACACACACACACCGACAACACACACACACACACACCGACAACACACACACACACACCGACAACACACACACACACACCGACAACACACACACACACCGACAACACACAACACACACACACCGACAACACACACACACACACACCGACAACACACACACACACACACCGACAACACACACACACACACCGACAACACACACACACACACCGACAACACACACACACACACCGACAACACACACACACACACACACACGACAACACACACACACACACACCGACAACACACACACACACACACCGACAACACACACACACACACACCGACAACACACACACACACCGACAACACACACACACACACGACACACACACACACACACACCGACAACACACACACACACACACACACCGACAACACACACACACACACACACCGACAACACACACACACACACACACACCGACAACACACACACACACCGACAACACACACACACACACACACACACACACCGACAACACACACACACACACACCGACAACACACACACACACACACCGACAACACACACACACACACCGACAACACACACACACACACCGACAACACACACACACACACCGACAACACACACACACACACACCGACAACACACACACACACACACACACACACACACACACACACCGACACACACACACACACCGACAACACACACACACACACACCGACAACACACACACACACACCGACAACACACACACACACACGACACACACACACACACACACACCGACAACACACACACACACACACGACAACACACACACACACACACCGACAACACACACACACACACCGACAACACACACACACACACACACACACCGACAACACACACACACACACCGACAACACACACACACACACCGACAACACACACACACACACACACACACACACACACACACCGACAACACACACACACACACACACACACACACACACACAACACACACACACACACCGACAACACACACACACACGACACACACACACACACACCGACAACACACACACACACACACCGACAACACACACACACACACACGACACACACACACACACACACACACACACACACACACCGACAACACACACACACACGACAACACACACACACACACCGACAACACACACACACACACACACACACACACACACACACACACACACACACACCGACAACACACACACACACACACGACAACACACACACACACACACACCGACAACACACACACACACACACCGACAACACACACACACACACACCGACAACACACACACACACACACACCGACAACACACACACACACACCGACAACACACACACACACACACCGACAACACACACACACACACACACACACACACACACACACCGACAACACACACACACACACACCGACAACACACACACACACACACACCGACAACACACACACACACACACCGACAACACACCACACACACACCGACAACACACACACACACACACCGACAACACACACACACACACCGACAACACACACACACACACCGACAACACACACACACACACCGACAACACACACACACACACCGACAACACACACACACACACACACACACACACACCGACAACACACACACACACCGACAACACACACACACACACACCGACAACACACACACACACACACCGACAACACACACACACACACCGACAACACACACACACACACCGACAACACACACACACACACACACACACACACACACACACACACACACACACACACCGACAACACACACACACACACACCGACAACACACACACACACACACACACACACACACACACACACACACACACACACCGACAACACACACACACACACACCGACAACACACACACACACACCGACAACACACACACACACACACCGACAACACACACACACACACACACACACACACACACACACCGACAACACACACACACACACACACACACACACACACACACACACACACACACCGACAACACACACACACACACACCGACAACACACACACACACACCGACAACACACACACACACACACCGACAACACACACACACACACACCGACAACACACACACACACACCGACAACACACACACACACACACCGACAACACACACACACACACCGACAACACACACACACACACCGACACACACACACACACACGACAACACACACACACACACACCGACAACACACACACACACACCGACAACACACACACACACACCGACACACACCGACAACACACACACACACCGACAACACACACACACGACAACACACACACACACACACACGACAACACACACACACACACACCGACAACACACACACACACACACCGACAACACACACACACACACCGACAACACACACACACACACACCGACAACACACACACACACACACCGACAACACACACACACACACACGACAACACACACACACACACACCGACAACACACACACACACACCGACAACACACACACACACACCGACAACACACACACACACACCGACAACACACACACACACCGACAACACACACACACACACACCGACAACACACACACACACACACCGACAACACACACACACACACCGACAACACACACACACACACACACGACACACACACACACACACCGACAACACACACACACACACACACACACACACACCGACAACACACACACACACACACCGACAACACACACACACACACACACACACACACACACACACCGACAACACACACACACACACCGACAACACACACACACACACACCGACAACACACACACACACACACACACACACACACACACACACACCGACAACACACACACACACCGACAACACACACACACACACACCGACAACACACACACACCGACAACACACACACACACACACCGACAACACACACACACACACCGACACACACACACACACACACCGACAACACACACACACACACACACACACACACACACACACACCGACAACACACACACACCGACACACACACACACACACACACACACACACACCGACAACACACACACACACACACCGACAACACACACACACACACCGACAACACACACACACACACACACACACACACACACACACACCGACAACACACACACACACACACCGACAACACACACACACACACACCGACAACACACACACACACCGACAACACACACACACACACACACACACACCGACAACACACACACACACACCGACAACACACACACACACACCGACAACACACACACACACACACACACACACACACACACACCGACAACACACACACACACACACGACAACACACACACACACACACGACAACACACACACACACCGACAACACACACACACACACACACACACACACACACACCGACAACACACACACACACACACCGACAACACACACACACACACACAACGACACACACACACACACACACACACACACACCGACAACACACACACACACACGACAACACACACACACACACACACCGACAACACACACACACACACACCGACAACACACACACACACACACACACACACACACACACACACACACACACACACCGACACACACACACACACCGACAACACACACACACACACACCGACAACACACACACACACACACCGACAACACACACACACACACCGACAACACACACACACACACACGACAACACACACACACACACCACACACACACACACACACCGACAACACACACACACACACCGACACACACACACACACACACACACCGACAACACACACACACACACACCGACAACACACACACACACACCGACAACACACACACACACACACCGACAACACACACACACACACACCGACAACACACACACACACACCGACAACACACACACACACACCGACAACACACACACACACACCGACAACACACACACACACACACACACACACACACACACACCGACAACACACACACACACACCGACAACACACACACACACACACCGACAACACACACACACACACACCGACAACACACACACACACACCGACAACACACACACACACACACACACACACACACACACACACCGACAACACACACACACACACACACACACACCGACAACACACACACACACACACCGACACACACACACACACACACACACACCGACAACACACACACACACACACACCGACAACACACACACACACACACACGACAACACACACACACACACACGACACACACACACACACACACCGACAACACACACACACACACACACCGACAACACACACACACACACACACACACACACACACCGACACACACACACACACACCGACAACACACACACACACACACCGACAACACACACACACACACACCGACAACACACACACACACCGACAACACACACACACACACCGACACACACACACACACACACCGACAACACACACACACACACACACCGACAACACACACACACACACACCGACAACACACACACACACACCGACAACACACACACACACACACGACAACACACACACACACACCGACAACACACACACACACACACACGACAACACACACACACACACACCGACAACACACACACACACACACGACACACACACACACACACCGACAACACACACACACACACACGACACACACACACACACACACACACACACACACACACACACACACACACACACACACACACACACCGACAACACACACACACACACCGACAACACACACACACACACACGACAACACACACACACACACACCGACAACACACACACACACACCGACAACACACACACACACACACGACAACACACACACACACACCGACACACACACACACACACACACACACACCGACAACACACACACACACCGACAACACACACACACACACACCGACAACACACACACACACACACCGACAACACACACACACACCGACAACACACACACACACAACACACACACACACACACCGACAACACACACACACACACACACCGACAACACACACACACACACACACCGACAACACACACACACACACACACCGACAACACACACACACACCGACAACACACACACACACACACACACACACCGACAACACACACACACACACACCGACAACACACACACACACACACCGACAACACACACACACACACCGACAACACACACACACACACCGACAACACACACACACACACCGACAACACACACACACACACCGACAACACACACACACACACGACAACACACACACACACACCGACAACACACACACACACCGACAACACACACACACACACACCGACAACACACACACACACACACGACACACACACACACACACACCGACAACACACACACACACACACCGACAACACACACACACACACACCGACAACACACACACACACACACCGACAACACACACACACACACCGACAACACACACACACACACACCGACAACACACACACACACACCGACAACACACACACACACACACCGACAACACACACACACACACCGACAACACACACACACACACACACACACACACACACACACACCGACAACACACACACACACCGACAACACACACACACACACACCGACAACACACACACACACACACCGACAACACACACACACACACCGACAACACACACACACACACACACACACACACACACACACCGACAACACACACACACACACACACACCGACAACACACACACACACACACCGACAACACACACACACACACACACGACAACACACACACACACACACCGACAACACACACACACACACACCGACAACACACACACACACACACACGACAACACACACACACCACACCGACACACACACACACACACACCGACAACACACACACACACACACCGACAACACACACACACACACGACAACACACACACACACACCGACAACACACACACACACACACCGACAACACACACACACACACCGACAACACACACACACACACACACCGACAACACACACACACACACACCGACAACACACACACACACACCGACAACACACACACACACACACCGACAACACACACACACACCGACAACACACACACACACACACACACACACACACACACCGACAACACACACACACACACACCGACAACACACACACACACACCGACAACACACACACACACACCGACAACACACACACACACACACACCGACAACACACACACACACGACACACACACACACACACACACCGACAACACACACACACACACACCGACAACACACACACACACACACACACGACAACACACACACACACACACCGACAACACACACACACACACACCGACAACACACACACACACGACACACACACACACACACACACCGACAACACACACACACACACACCGACAACACACACACACACACACGACAACACACACACACACACACCGACAACACACACACACACACCGACAACACACACACACACACCGACAACACACACACACACACCGACAACACACACACACACACCGACAACACACACACACACACACCGACAACACACACACACACACACCGACAACACACACACACACACCGACAACACACACACACACACCGACAACACACACACACACACCGACACACACACACACACACACACACACACCGACAACACACACACACACACACACCGACAACACACACACACACACACACACACACACACACACACCGACAACACACACACACACACACCGACACACACACACACACACCGACAACACACACACACACACACACGACACACACACACACACACCGACAACACACACACACACACACCGACAACACACACACACACCGACAACACACACACACACACACCGACACACACACACACACACACCGACAACACACACACACACACACACGACAACACACACACACACACACACACACCGACAACACACACACACACACCGACAACACACACACACACACACCGACAACACACACACACACACACCGACAACACACACACACACACACGACAACACACACACACACACACCGACAACACACACACACACACCGACAACACACACACACACACGACAACACACACACACACACCGACAACACACACACACACCGACAACACACACACACACACACCGACAACACACACACACACACACCGACAACACACACACACACACGACAACACACACACACACACACACACACACACACACACACACCGACAACACACACACACACACACACACACACCGACAACACACACACACACACACACGACAACACACACACACACACACCGACAACACACACACACACGACAACACACACACACACACACGACAACACACACACACACACACCGACAACACACACACACACACACACACACACACACACACACACACCGACAACACACACACACACACCGACAACACACACACACACACACACACACGACACACACACACACACACCGACAACACACACACACACCGACAACACACACACACACACCGACAACACACACACACACACACCGACAACACACACACACACACACCGACAACACACACACACACACACCGACAACACACACACACACACACCGACAACACACACACACACACCGACAACACACACACACACCGACAACACACACACACACACACCGACAACACACACACACACACACCGACAACACACACACACACACACCGACAACACACACACACACACCGACAACACACACACACACACCGACAACACACACACACACACACACACACACACACACCACACACACACACACACACCGACAACACACACACACACACCGACAACACACACACACACACACCGACAACACACACACACACACACCGACAACACACACACACACACCGACAACACACACACACACACACACACACACACACACCGACAACACACACACACACACACCGACACACACACACACACACACACCGACAACACACACACACACACACACACACACACACACACACACACCGACAACACACACACACACACACACCGACAACACACACACACACACACCGACACACACACACACACACACACCGACAACACACACACACACACCGACAACACACACACACACACCGACAACACACACACACACACCGACAACACACACACACACACCGACAACACACACACACACACACACACACACACACACACACCGACAACACACACACACACACCGACAACACACACACACACACCGACAACACACACACACACACCGACAACACACACACACACCGACAACACACACACACACACACCGACAACACACACACACACACCGACAACACACACACACACACACCGACAACACACACACACACACCGACAACACACACACACACACACACACCGACAACACACACACACACCGACAACACACACACACACACCGACAACACACACACACACACACGACAACACACACACACACACCGACAACACACACACACACACACACCGACAACACACACACACACACCGACAACACACACACACACACACACACACACACACACACCGACAACACACACACACACACACCGACAACACACACACACACACACACGACAACACACACACACACACACACACGACACACACACACACACACACCGACAACACACACACACACACACCGACAACACACACACACACCGACAACACACACACACACACACACACACACACACACCGACAACACACACACACACACACACGACAACACACACACACACACCGACAACACACACACACACACACCGACAACACACACACACACACACACCGACAACACACACACACACACCGACAACACACACACACACACACCGACAACACACACACACACACACACACACACACACACACACACCGACAACACACACACACACACACCGACAACACACACACACACACACCGACAACACACACACACACACACCGACAACACACACACACACACCGACAACACACACACACACACACCGACAACACACACACACACACCGACAACACACACACACACACCGACAACACACACACACACACACCGACAACACACACACACCGACACACACACACACACACACACACACACACACACCGACACACACACACACACACCGACACACACACACACACACACCGACAACACACACACACACACACCGACAACACACACACACACACCGACAACACACACACACACACACACACACACACACACACACACCGACAACACACACACACACACACCGACAACACACACACACACACACACCGACAACACACACACACACACACACACACACCGACAACACACACACACACCGACAACACACACACACACACACGACAACACACACACACACACACACCGACAACACACACACACACACGACACACACACACACACACACCGACAACACACACACACACACACCGACAACACACACACACACACGACAACACACACACACACACCGACAACACACACACACACACACCGACAACACACACACACACACCGACAACACACACACACACACACACCGACAACACACACACACACACACCGACAACACACACACACACACCGACAACACACACACACACACACCGACAACACACACACACACCGACAACACACACACACACACACACACACACACACACACCGACAACACACACACACACACACCGACAACACACACACACACACCGACAACACACACACACACACCGACAACACACCACACACACACACACACCGACAACACACACACACACCGACAACACACACACACACACACACCGACAACACACACACACACACACCGACAACACACACACACGACAACACACACACACACGACAACACACACACACACACACCGACAACACACACACACACACACCGACAACACACACACACACACACGACACACACACACACACACACACCGACAACACACACACACACACACACCGACAACACACACACACACACACCGACAACACACACACACACACACACGACAACACACACACACACACCGACAACACACACACACACACCGACAACACACACACACACACCGACAACACACACACACACCGACAACACACACACACACACACCGACAACACACACACACACACACCGACAACACACACACACACCGACAACACACACACACACACCGACAACACACACACACACACCGACAACACACACACACACACACACACACGACAACACACACACACACACACACCGACAACACACACACACACACACGACAACACACACACACACACCGACAACACACACACACACCGACAACACACACACACACACACCGACAACACACACACACACGACAACACACACACACACACACACGACACACACACACACACACACACCGACAACACACACACACACACACCGACACACACACACACACCGACAACACACACACACACACACCGACAACACACACACACACACCGACAACACACACACACACACACACCGACAACACACACACACACACACACCGACAACACACACACACACACCGACACACACACACACACACACACCGACAACACACACACACACACACCGACAACACACACACACACACACGACAACACACACACACACACACCGACAACACACACACACACACACCGACAACACACACACACACACCGACAACACACACACACACACCGACAACACACACACACACACGACACACACACACACACACCGACAACACACACACACACACACGACAACACACACACACACCGACAACACACACACACACACACACACACACACACACACACACCGACAACACACACACACACACACCGACACACACACACACACACACACACACACCGACAACACACACACACACACACACGACAACACACACACACCGACAACACACACACACACCGACAACACACACACACACACACCGACAACACACACACACACACACGACACACACACACACACACACCGACAACACACACACACACACCGACAACACACACACACACACCGACAACACACACACACACACACACACACACACACACACACACCGACAACACACACACACACACCGACAACACACACACACACACACACGACAACACACACACACACACACCGACAACACACACACACACACCGACAACACACACACACACACCGACAACACACACACACACACACCGACAACACACACACACACACCGACAACACACACACACACACACCGACAACACACACACACACACACGACAACACACACACACACACACCGACAACACACACACACACACCGACAACACACACACACACACCGACAACACACACACACACACCGACAACACACACACACACACACACCACACACACACACCGACAACACACACACACACACGACAACACACACACACACACACCGACAACACACACACACACACACCGACAACACACACACACACACGACAACACACACACACACGACAACACACACACACACACACCGACAACACACACACACACACACACCGACACACACACACACACACACACACCGACAACACACACACACACACACCGACAACACACACACACACACCGACAACACACACACACACCACACACACCGACAACACACACACACACACACGACAACACACACACACACACACCGACAACACACACACACACACACGACACACACACACACACACACCGACAACACACACACACACACCGACAACACACACACACACACCGACAACACACACACACACACACACACACACACACACACACACACACACACACACACACCGACAACACACACACACACACACACCGACAACACACACACACACACACGACAACACACACACACACGACAACACACACACACACACACACCGACAACACACACACACACACCGACAACACACACACACACACACCGACAACACACACACACACACACCGACAACACACACACACACACACCGACAACACACACACACACACACCGACAACACACACACACACACCGACAACACACACACACACACACCGACAACACACACACACACACACCGACAACACACACACACACACACACACACACACACACACCGACAACACACACACACACACCGACAACACACACACACACACGACACACACACACACACCGACAACACACACACACACACACCGACAACACACACACACACACACACGACACACACACACACACACGACAACACACACACACACACACCGACAACACACACACACACACACCGACAACACACACACACACACCGACAACACACACACACACACACACACACACACACACACACACACACCGACAACACACACACACACACACACACACACACACACACACCGACAACACACACACACACACACCGACAACACACACACACACACCGACAACACACACACACACACACACACACACACACACACACGACACACACACACACACACACACACACACACACACACACCGACAACACACACACACACACACCGACAACACACACACACACACACACGACACACACACACACACACACCGACAACACACACACACACACACCGACAACACACACACACACACACCGACAACACACACACACACACACGACAACACACACACACACACACCGACAACACACACACACACACACCGACACACACACACACACACACCGACAACACACACACACACACACCGACAACACACACACACACACACCGACAACACACACACACACACCGACAACACACACACACACACACCGACAACACACACACACACACACCGACAACACACACACACACACCGACAACACACACACACACACACGACACACACACACACACACACACCGACACACACACACACACACACCGACAACACACACACACACACACACCGACAACACACACACACACACCACACACACCGACAACACACACACACACACACCGACAACACACACACACACACACCGACAACACACACACACACACACCGACAACACACACACACACACCGACAACACACACACACACACACCGACAACACACACACACACACACCGACAACACACACACACACACACCGACAACACACCACACACACACACCGACAACACACACACACACACACGACAACACACACACACACACGACAACACACACACACACACACGACAACACACACACACACACCGACAACACACACACACACACACCGACAACACACACACACACACCGACAACACACACACACACACACCGACAACACACACACACCACACCGACAACACACACACACACACCGACAACACACACACACACGACAACACACACACACACACACCGACAACACACACACACACACACCGACAACACACACACACCACACACACACACACACACACACACCGACAACACACACACACACACCGACAACACACACACACACACACCGACAACACACACACACACACACGACACACACACACACACACACACCGACAACACACACACACACACACCGACAACACACACACACACACACACACACACACACACACACACACACACACACACCGACAACACACACACACACACCGACAACACACACACACACACACCGACACACACACACACACACACCGACAACACACACACACACACCGACAACACACACACACACACACACCACACACACACACACACACCGACAACACACACACACACACACACCGACAACACACACACACACACACCGACAACACACACACACACACACACGACAACACACACACACACACCGACAACACACACACACACACACCGACAACACACACACACACACACCGACAACACACACACACACACCGACAACACACACACACACACACCGACAACACACACACACACACACGACAACACACACACACACACACACACACACACACACACACACACACACACACACACACACACACACCGACAACACACACACACACACACCGACAACACACACACACACACCGACAACACACACACACACACACACGACACACACACACACACACCGACAACACACACACACACACACCACACACACACACACCGACAACACACACACACACACACCGACAACACACACACACACACACCGACAACACACACACACACGACAACACACACACACACACCGACAACACACACACACACACACCGACAACACACACACACACACCGACAACACACACACACACACACCGACAACACACACACACACACACCGACAACACACACACACACACCGACAACACACACACACACACACGACAACACACACACACACACACCGACAACACACACACACACACACCGACAACACACACACACACACACCGACAACACACACACACACACACCGACAACACACACACACACACACCGACAACACACACACACACACACCGACAACACACACACACACACACCGACAACACACACACACACACACACGACAACACACACACACACACACCGACAACACACACACACACACCGACAACACACACACACACACACGACAACACACACACACACACGACAACACACACACACACACACCGACAACACACACACACACACCGACAACACACACACACACACACCGACAACACACACACACACACACCGACAACACACACACACACACACGACAACACACACACACACACACCGACAACACACACACACACACACACACACACACACACACACACACACACACACACACACACACACACACACACACCGACAACACACACACACACACCGACAACACACACACACACACACCGACAACACACACACACACCGACAACACACACACACACACACGACAACACACACACACACACACCGACAACACACACACACACACACCGACAACACACACACACACACACGACACACACACACACACACACACACCGACAACACACACACACACACACGACAACACACACACACACACACGACACACACACACACACACACACCGACAACACACACACACACACACCGACAACACACACACACACACACGACAACACACACACACACACCGACAACACACACACACACACACCGACAACACACACACACACACACCGACAACACACACACACACACCGACAACACACACACACACACACACGACAACACACACACACACACCGACAACACACACACACACACACGACAACACACACACACACACCGACAACACACACACACACACACCGACAACACACACACACACACCGACAACACACACACACACACACCGACAACACACACACACACACACCGACACACACACACACACACACCGACAACACACACACACACACACGACAACACACACACACACACACCGACAACACACACACACACACCGACAACACACACACACACACCGACACACACACACACACACACACCGACAACACACACACACACACACACGACAACACACACACACACACCGACAACACACACACACACACACCACACCGACACACACACACACACACACACCGACACACACACACACACACACACCGACAACACACACACACACACCGACAACACACACACACACACACCGACAACACACACACACACACCGACAACACACACACACACACACACGACACACACACACACACACCGACACACACACACACACACACACACCGACAACACACACACACACACGACACACACACACACACACACACACCGACAACACACACACACACACCGACAACACACACACACACACACCGACACACACACACACACACACCGACACACACACACACACACACCGACAACACACACACACACACACCGACAACACACACACACACACCGACAACACACACACACACACACACACACACACGACAACACACACACACACACCGACAACACACACACACACACCGACAACACACACACACACACACCGACAACACACACACACACACACCGACAACACACACACACACACGACAACACACACACACACACACCGACACACACACACACACACACCGACAACACACACACACACACACACACACACACACGACAACACACACACACACACACCGACAACACACACACACACACACACGACAACACACACACACACACCGACAACACACACACACACACACCGACACACACACACACACACACCGACAACACACACACACACCACACCGACAACACACACACACACACACCGACAACACACACACACACACACCGACACACACACACACACACACACCGACAACACACACACACACGACAACACACACACACACACACCGACAACACACACACACACACACCGACAACACACACACACACACCGACAACACACACACACACACCGACAACACACACACACACACACCGACAACACACACACACACACCGACACACACACACACACACACCGACAACACACACACACACACACCGACAACACACACACACACACCGACAACACACACACACACACACACACACACACACACACGACAACACACACACACACACCGACAACACACACACACACACACACCGACAACACACACACACACACACCGACAACACACACACACACACCGACAACACACACACACACACACCGACAACACACACACACACACCGACAACACACACACACACACACACGACAACACACACACACACACACCGACAACACACACACACACACCGACAACACACACACACACACACCGACAACACACACACACACACCGACAACACACACACACACACCGACAACACACACACACACACCGACACACACACACACACACACCGACAACACACACACACACACACCGACAACACACACACACACACCGACAACACACACACACACACACACACACACACACACCGACAACACACACACACACACACACCGACAACACACACACACACACACCGACAACACACACACACACACCGACAACACACACACACACACGACAACACACACACACACACACACACACACACACACACGACACACACACACACACACCGACAACACACACACACACACACCGACAACACACACACACACCGACAACACACACACACACACACACACCACACACACACACACACCGACAACACACACACACACACCGACAACACACACACACACACACACAACACACACACACACACACCGACAACACACACACACACACCGACAACACACACACACACACACACACACACACACACACACCGACAACACACACACACACACCGACACACACACACACACACACACCGACAACACACACACACACACGACAACACACACACACACACACACACACACACACACACACACCGACAACACACACACACACACACGACAACACACACACACACACACCGACAACACACACACACACACACACACACACACACACACACCGACAACACACACACACACACACGACAACACACACACACACACACCGACAACACACACACACACACACACCGACAACACACACACACACACCGACAACACACACACACACACCGACAACACACACACACACACACACACACACACACCGACACACACACACACACACCGACAACACACACACACACACACCGACAACACACACACACACACACCGACAACACACACACACACACGACACACACACACACACACCGACACACACACACACACACCGACAACACACACACACACACACCGACACACACACACACACACACACCGACAACACACACACACACACACACCGACAACACACACACACACACACACCGACAACACACACACACACACACCGACAACACACACACACACACCGACAACACACACACACACACACGACAACACACACACACACACACCGACAACACACACACACACACACGACAACACACACACACACACACCGACAACACACACACACACACCGACAACACACACACACACACACACACACACACACACACACACACACACACACACCGACAACACACACACACACACACCGACAACACACACACACACACCGACAACACACACACACACACCGACAACACACACACACACACACCGACAACACACACACACACACCGACAACACACACACACACACCACAACACACACACACACACACACACACACACACACACACACACACACACACACCGACAACACACACACACACACCGACAACACACACACACACACACCGACAACACACACACACACACACCGACAACACACACACACACACACGACAACACACACACACACACACGACAACACACACACACACACCGACAACACACACACACACACACCGACAACACACACACACACACGACACACACACACACACACACGACACACACACACACACACACGACAACACACACACACACACCGACAACACACACACACACACACCGACAACACACACACACACACCGACAACACACACACACACCGACAACACACACACACACACCGACAACACACACACACACACACACACCGACAACACACACACACACACACCGACAACACACACACACACACACCGACAACACACACACACACACACGACAACACACACACACACACACACCGACACACACACACACACACCGACAACACACACACACACACCGACAACACACACACACACACACACCGACAACACACACACACACACACCGACAACACACACACACACACACCGACAACACACACACACACACACGACAACACACACACACACACCGACAACACACACACACACACCGACACACACACACACACACACGACAACACACACACACACACACACACACACACACACACACACCGACACACACACACACACACACCGACAACACACACACACACACACCGACAACACCACACACACACCGACAACACACACACACACACCGACAACACACACACACACACACCGACAACACACACACACACACACCGACAACACACACACACACACACCGACAACACACACACACACACACCGACACACACACACACACACCGACAACACACACACACACACCGACAACACACACACACACACACACCGACACACACACACACACACACACACACACACACACACACACACACACACACCGACACACACACACACACCGACAACACACACACACACCGACAACACACACACACACACACCGACAACACACACACACACACACACACACACACACACACACACACCGACAACACACACACACACACACCGACAACACACACACACACACACACCGACAACACACACACACCGACAACACACACACACACACACCACACACACACACGACACACACACACACACACGACAACACACACACACACCGACAACACACACACACACACACCGACACACACACACACACACACACCGACAACACACACACACACACGACACACACACACACACACACACACACCGACAACACACACACACACACACACGACACACACACACACACACCGACAACACACACACACACACACCGACAACACACACACACACACACCGACAACACACACACACACACCGACAACACACACACACACACCGACAACACACACACACACACACCGACAACACACACACACACACACCGACAACACACACACACACACCGACAACACACACACACACACCGACAACACACACACACACACACGACAACACACACACACACCGACAACACACACACACACACCGACAACACACACACACACACCGACAACACACACACACACACACCGACAACACACACACACACACACCGACAACACACACACACACACCGACACACACACACACACACGACAACACACACACACACACCGACAACACACACACACACACACCGACAACACACACACACACACACGACAACACACACACACACACACACACACACACCGACAACACACACACACACACACCGACAACACACACACACACACACACCGACAACACACACACACACACACGACAACACACACACACACACACACGACAACACACACACACACACACACACACACACACACACACACACCGACAACACACACACACACACACACGACACACACACACACACACACCGACACACACACACACACACCGACAACACACACACACACACACCGACAACACACACACACACACACCGACACACACACACACACCGACAACACACACACACACACACGACAACACACACACACACACACCGACAACACACACACACACACCGACAACACACACACACACACCGACAACACACACACACACACACCGACAACACACACACACACACACCGACAACACACACACACACACACCGACAACACACACACACACACACCGACAACACACACACACACACCGACAACACACACACACACACACCGACAACACACACACACACACCGACAACACACACACACACACCGACAACACACACACACACACACCGACAACACACACACACACACCGACAACACACACACACACACACCGACACACACACACACACACACACCGACAACACACACACACACACACCGACAACACACACACACACACACGACAACACACACACACACACACCGACAACACACACACACACACCGACAACACACACACACACACACACCGACAACACACACACACACACACACCAGACAACACACACACACACACACACCGACACACACACACACACACACACACACACCGACAACACACACACACACACACCGACAACACACACACACACACACACACGACACACACACACACACACACACACACAACAACACACACACACACCGACAACACACACACACACACACACAACACACACACACACACACACACGACACACACACACACACACACCGACAACACACACACACACACCGACAACACACACACACACACACGACAACACACACACACACACACCGACAACACACACACACACACACCGACAACACACACACACACACCGACAACACACACACACACACACCGACAACACACACACACACACCGACAACACACACACACACACGACACACACACACACACCGACAACACACACACACACACACGACAACACACACACACACACCGACAACACACACACACACACACCGACACACACACACACACACACACACCGACAACACACACACACACACCGACAACACACACACACACACACGACAACACACACACACACACACCGACAACACACACACACACACACACACACACACACACACACACACACACCGACAACACACACACACACACCACACACACACACACACACGACAACACACACACACACACACGACAACACACACACACACACCGACAACACACACACACACACCGACAACACACACACACACACACCGACAACACACACACACACACACCGACAACACACACACACACACCGACACACACACACACACACACCGACAACACACACACACACACGACAACACACACACACACACACACCGACACACACACACACACCGACAACACACACACACACACACCGACAACACACACACACACACACCGACAACACACACACACACACCGACACACACACACACACACCGACAACACACACACACACACACCGACAACACACACACACACACCGACAACACACACACACACACACGACAACACACACACACACACACACCGACAACACACACACACACACCGACACACACACACACACACACACCGACAACACACACACACACACCGACAACACACACACACACACCGACAACACACACACACACACCGACAACACACACACACACACACCGACAACACACACACACACACACCGACAACACACACACACACACACCGACAACACACACACACACACACCGACAACACACACACACACACACCGACAACACACACACACACACCGACAACACACACACACACACACCGACACACACACACACACACACACACCGACAACACACACACACACACACCGACAACACACACACACACCACCGACAACACACACACACACACACACACACACACACACACCGACAACACACACACACACACACGACACACACACACACACACACCGACACACACACACACACACACCGACAACACACACACACACACACCGACAACACACACACACACACACGACAACACACACACACACACACACCGACAACACACACACACACACCGACAACACACACACACACACCGACAACACACACACACACACACACACACACACACACACACACCGACACACACACACACACACACACCGACAACACACACACACACACACCGACAACACACACACACACACCGACAACACACACACACACGACACACACACACACACACACCGACAACACACACACACACACACCGACAACACACACACACACACACCGACAACACACACACACACACACGACACACACACACACACACACACACACACACACACACACACACACACACACACACACCGACAACACACACACACACACACCGACAACACACACACACACACGACAACACACACCACACACACACACACACACCGACAACACACACACACACACACCGACAACACACACACACACACACACGACAACACACACACACACACCGACAACACACACACACACACACCGACAACACACACACACACACCGACAACACACACACACACACACCGACAACACACACACACACACACAACACACACACACACGACACACACACACACACCGACAACACACACACACACACCGACAACACACACACACACACACACACACACACACACACACACACACACCGACAACACACACACACACACGACACACACACACACACACCGACACACACACACACACCGACACCACACACACACACACACACACACACACACACCGACAACACACACACACACACACCGACAACACACACACACACACCGACAACACACACACACACACACACACACACACCACACACACACACACACACCGACAACACACACACACACACCGACAACACACACACACACACCGACAACACACACACACACACGACACACACACACACACACACACCGACAACACACACACACACACACCGACAACACACACACACACACACACACCGACAACACACACACACACACACCGACAACACACACACACCACACCGACAACACACACACACACACACCGACAACACACACACACACACACCGACAACACACACACACACACACCGACAACACACACACACACACACCGACAACACACACACACACACACCGACAACACACACACACACACCGACAACACACACACACACACCGACAACACACACACACACCGACAACACACACACACACACACCGACAACACACACACACACACACCGACAACACACACACACACACACGACACACACACACACACACACACAACACACACACACACACCGACACACACACACACACACACACACACACACCGACAACACACACACACACACACCGACAACACACACACACACACACACACACACACACACACACACACACACCGACAACACACACACACACACCGACAACACACACACACACACACCGACAACACACACACACACACACACACACACACACACACACACCGACAACACACACACACACACCGACAACACACACACACACACCGACAACACACACACACACACACCGACAACACACACACACACACCGACAACACACACACACACACACGACAACACACACACACACACACACCGACAACACACACACACACGACACACACACACACACCGACAACACACACACACACACACCGACAACACACACACACACACACCGACAACACACACACACACACCGACAACACACACACACACACACCGACAACACACACACACACACACCGACAACACACACACACACACACCGACAACACACACACACACACACCGACAACACACACACACACACCGACAACACACACACACACACACCGACAACACACACACACACCGACAACACACACACACACCGACAACACACACACACACACACACGACAACACACACACACACACACCGACAACACACACACACACACACCGACAACACACACACACACACACGACAACACACACACACAACACCGACAACACACACACACACACACACACCGACACACACACACACACACACCGACAACACACACACACACACACGACAACACACACACACACACACCGACAACACACACACACACACACCGACAACACACACACACACACACAGACAACACACACACACACACACACACACACACACACACACACCGACAACACACACACACACACACACACACACACACCGACAACACACAACACACACACACCGACAACACACACACACACACACGACAACACACACACACACACACCGACAACACACACGACAACACACACACACACCGACAACACACACACACACACACGACAACACACACACACACCGACAACACACACACACACACACCGACAACACACACACACACGACACCACACACCGACAACACACACACACACACACCGACAACACACACACACACACACGACAACACACACACACACACACGACAACACACCACACACACACCGACAACACACACACACACACCGACAACACACACACACACACACGACAACACACACACACACACACGACAACACACACACACACACACCGACAACACACACACACACACCGACAACACACACACACACACCGACAACACACACACACACACACCGACAACACACACACACACACACACACACACACCGACAACACACACACACACCGACAACACACACACACACACCGACAACACACACACACACACACCGACAACACACACACACGACACCGACAACACACACACACACACCGACAACACACACACACACACCGACAACACACACACACACACCACACACACACACACAACACACACACACACACACACACACACACACACACACCGACAACACACACACACACACACCGACAACACACACACACACACACCGACAACACACACACACACACCGACAACACACACACACACACACACCGACAACACACACACACACACACACCGACAACACACACACACACACACCGACAACACACACACACACACACCACACACACACGACACACACCGACAACACACACACACACACCGACAACACACACACACACACACCGACAACACACACACACACACCGACAACACACACACACACACACACCGACACACACACACACACACACACCGACAACACACACACACACACACCGACAACACACACACACACACACACGACAACACACACACGACACACCACAACACACACACACCGACAACACACACACACACACACCGACAACACACACACACACACACACGACACACACACACACACACACCGACACACACACACACACCGACAACACACACACACACACACCGACAACACACACACACACACCGACAACACACACACACACACACCGACAACACACACACACACACACCGACAACACACACACACACACACACACACCGACAACACACACACACACACACCGACACACACACACACACACCGACAACACACACACACACACACCGACAACACACACACACACACACCGACAACACACACACACACACACCGACAACACACACACACACACACGACAACGACAACACACACACACACCGACAACACACACACACACACACACACACGACACACACGACACACACACACGACAACACACACACACACACACACACACACACCGACCACACACACACACACCACCGACAACACACACGACACACACACACACACACCGACACACACACACACACCGACAACACACACACACACACACCGACAACACACACACACACACACACCGACAACACACACACACACGACAACACACACACACCGACAACACACACACACGACACACACCGACAACACACACACACCGACACACACACACACACCGGACAACACACTCACACGACACACACACACACGACAACACACACCACACACGACACACACACACCGACAACACACTCACACACACACGACAACACACGCACCACACACCGACAACACACACACACACTCCGACAACACACACACATACACACCGACAAACACACACACACACACACCGACAACACACACACACACACCGACACACACACACACACACCGACAACACATCAACACACACACACCGACAACACACACACACACACACTGACAACACACACACATACACACCGACAACACACACACACACACCGACAACACACACACACACACCGACAACACACACACACACACCGACAACACACACACACACCGACAACACACACACACACACACCGACAACACACACACACACACACCGACAACACACACACACACACACCGACAACACACACACACACAACACACGACACACACACACACACACCGACACCGACAAACACACACACACACACACACCGACAACACACACACACACAACACCGACATCACACACACACACACACCGACAACACACACACACACACACACCGACAACACACACACACACACGCACTGACAACACACACACGACACCGACAACACACACACACCGACAACACACACACACACACAACACGACACACACACGACACACACACACCGACAACACACACACACACACGACCGACAACACACCGACACACACACACACGACACCGACACACACACACACACCGACAACACACACACACACACCGACACACACAACAACACACAAACGTCACACGACATCACACACACACACACAACACACGCGACACACACGTCGACAACACACACAACAGACACACGACAACACAAACACACACACACACACCGACAACACACACACACACACACACACACACACGACACACACACCCAACAGCACACACCGACCATCACACACACACACACCGACAACACACACACAACACACCGACAACACACACACACACACACACTGACACCACACAAACCATCACACACACCGACAACACACACACACACACACACGCACACACACAGGCAACCACACACACCACCGACACACACACACACACACACACGACAACACACGGACACACACCAACAGCATGGGTAAGGCCTACACAACAGTACACCAAGGCCACACACACGACCACACACACACACCCGGCCGCCCACACACACACACACACCGACAACACACACACACACGACACACCGACAACACACACACACACACACGACACCGACAACACACACACACACACACCGACAACACACACACACACACCGACAACTCACACACACACGACCGACAACACACACACACACACCCGACAACGACATACACACACACACACCGACACCACACACACACACACACTGACAACACACACGACATACACACCGACACACACACACGACACACACCGCAACACACACACACACCGACAACACACACGACACACCGACATCACACACACACACACACCGACAAACACACACACCACACACCGACTGCACACACACACACACACGACAACACCGACAACACACACACGCACACCGACAACACACACACACACACCGACAACACACACACACACGACAACGACACACACACACACACACCGACAACACACACACACACACACCGACAACACACACACACACACACCGACAACACACGCACACACCGACAACACACACACACACAACACAGACACACACACACACACCGACAACACAAACACACACACACACACACACCGACAACACACACACACACAACACCGACATCACACACACACACACACCGACAACACACACACACACACACACCGACACACACACACACACACACACCGACTGACACACACACACACACACACACCGACAACACACACACACACCGACAACACACACACACACACACACCGACACACACACACACACACACACCGACAACACACACACACACACACCGACAACACACCGACAACACACACACACACACACACCGACAACACACACACACACACACACCGACAACACACACACACACACACACACACCGACAACACACACACACACACACCGACAACACACACACACACACCGACAACACACGACACACACACCGACAACACACACACACGACACACCGACACACACACAACACACACGACACCGACAACACACACACACACACACCGACAACACACACACATACACACCGACAACACACACACACACACACCGACAACACACACACACACACCGACAACACACACACACACACCGACAACACACACACACACGACCGACAACACACACGACACACACACCGACAACACACACACACACACACCGACAACACACACACACACCGACACCGACACACACACACACACACACACACCGACACACACACACCACACACACACTGACAACACACACACACACACACCGACAACACACACACACACACACACCGACAACACACCACACACACCGACAACTGACACACACACACACACCGACAACACACACACACACACACACCGACAACACACACACACACACACACCGACGACACACACACACACACACCGACACCGACACACACACACACGACAACACACACACACCGACCGACACCACACACACACACCGACAACACACACACACACAACACCGACATCACACACACGCACACCGACAACACACACACACACACCGACAACACACACACACACACACACTGACAACACACACACACACACCCCGTAACACACACACACCGACAACACACACACACACACACCGACAACGCACACACACACACACCGACAACACACACACACACGACACACACACACACACCGACAACACACACACACACACACCGACAACACACACACACACACCGACAACACACACACACACACACCGACAACACACACACACACACACCGACAACACACACACACACACACACACACGACACACCGACACACACACACCGACACACACACACACAGCACAACACACACACACACACCGACAACACACACACACACACACACGACACACACACACACACCGACAACACACACACACACACACCGACAACACACCGACAACACACACACACACCGACAACACACACACACACGACACCGACAACACACACACACACACACACCGACAACACACACACACACACAGACACCGACAACACACACACACACACACCGACAACACACACACACACACCGACAACTCCACACACACACACCGACAACACACACACACACACACCGACAACACAGAAACACACACACACCGACAACACACACACACACACACTGACAACACACACACATCCGACACCGACACAACACACACACACACACCGACAACACACACACACACACACCGACAACACATAAACACACACACACCGACAACACACACACACACACTGACAACACACACACATACACACCGACAACACACACACACACACCGACAACACACACACACACACACACCGACAACACACACACACACACACCGACAACACACACACACACCGACAACACACACGCACACACACCGACAACACACACACACACACACCGACAACACACACACACACCGACAACACACACACACACAACACACACACACACACACACACCGACAACACACACACACACACTACACACACACCGACAACACACACACACACACACACCGACGACACACACACACACACACACTGACAACACACACACACCGACAACACACACACACACACACCGACAACACACACACACACACACCGACAACACACACACACACGACAACACACACACACACACACACACACACACCGACAACACACACACACACACAACACACACACACACAACACACACACACACACACCGACAACACACACACACACACCGACAACACACACACACACACCGACAACACACACACACACACACGACAACACACACACACGACACACACACACACACACACACACACACCGACAACACACACACACACACCGACAACACACACACACACACACCGACAACACACACACACACACACGACAACACACACACACACAGCACACACACACACACCGACAACACACACACACACACACCGACAACACACACACACACACCGACAACACACACACACACACACACCGACAACACACAACACACACACACCGACAACACACACACACACAACACACACACACACACACCGACAACACACACACACACACCGACAACACACACACACACCGACAACACACACACACACACACACACACACACGACAACACACACACACCACACACACACACACACACCGACAACACAACACGCACAACACACACACACACACCGACAACACACACACACACACACACGACACACACACACACACACACCGACAACACACACACACACACACCGACAACACACACACACACACCGACAACACACACACACACACACCGACAACACAACACACACACACCGACAACACACACACACACACACGACAACACACACACACACACCGACAACACACACACACACCGACAACACACACACACACACCGACAACACACACACACACACCGACACACACACACACCGACACACACACACACACACCGACAACACACACACACACACGACCACACACACACACACACACCGACAACACACACACACACACACACCGACAACACACACACACACCGACAACACACACACACACACACCGACAACACACACACACACACACCGACAACACACACACACACACACACACACACCGACAACACACACACACACACACCGACAACACACACACACACACACACACACACCGACAACACACACACACACACCGACAACACACACACACACAACACACACACACCGACAACACACACACACACACACACACACACCGACAACACACACACACACACACCGACAACACACACACACACACACACACACACACACACACACCGACAACACACACACACACACACCGACAACACACACACACACACACACCGACAACACACAACACACACACACACGACAACACACACACACACACACCGACACACACACACAACACGACAACACACACACACAACCGACAACACACACACACACACACCGACACACACACACACACAACACACCGACACACACACACACACACACCGACAACCGACAACACACACACACACACCGACAACACACACACACACACACCGACAACACACACACACACACCACACACACACACACACCGACAACACACACACACACACACACACACCGACAACACACACACACCGACAACACACACACACACACACCGACAACACACACACACACACACACCGACAACACACACACACACACCGACAACACACACACACACACACCGACAACACACACACACACACGACAACACACACACACACACACCGACAACACACACACACACACACACACACACGACAACACACACACACACACACACACCACACACACACACACACACACACCGACAACACACACACACACACCGACAACACACACACACACGACAACACACACACACACCGACAACACACACACACACACCGACAACACACACACACACACACCGACAACACACACACACACACACACCGACAACACACACACACACACACACCGACAACACACACACACACACACCGACAACACACACACACACACACCGACAACACACACACACACACCGACAACACACACACACACACACACCGACACACACACACACACACACACACCGACAACACACACACACACACACACCGACAACACACACACACACACACAACCGACAACACACACACACACAACACACACACACACACCGACAACACACACACACACACACCGACAACACACACACCACACACCGACAACACACACACACACACCGACAACACACACACGACACACACACACACACACACACACCGACACACACACACACACACGACAACACACACACACACACCGACAACACACACACACACGACACACACACACACACACACACACACACCGACACACACACACACACACACACACACACCGACAACACACACACACACACACCGACAACACACACACACACACCGACAACACACACACACACACACGACAACACACACACACACACCGACAACACACACACACACACACCGACAACACACACACACACACCGACAACACACACACACACACACCGACACAACACACACACACACACACCGACAACACACACACACACACCGACAACACACACACACACACCACACACACACACACACACACACACCGACAACACACACACACACACCGACAACACACACACACACACACACACACACACACCGACAACACACACACACACAACACCGACAACACACACACACACACCGACAACACACACACACACACACACACACCACAGACACACACACACACACACCGACAACACACACACACACACACCGACAACACACACACACACACACCGACAACACACACACACCGACAACACACACACACACACACACACACACCGACAACACACACACACACCGACAACACACACACACACACACACCGACAACACACACACACACACACACACACCGACAACACACACACACACACCGACAACACACACACACACACCCGACAACACACACACACGACACACACACACACACACACACACCGACAACACACACACACACCGACAACACACACACACACACAACACACACACACACACACACACACACCGACAACACACACACACACACCGACCACACACACACACACACACACCGACAACACACACACACACACCGACAACACACACACACACACACCCGACAACACACACACACACACACACCGACAACACACACACACACCGACACACACACACACACACACACACACACACGACACACACACCGACAACACACACACACACACCGACACACACACCGACAACACACACACACACCGACAACACACACACACGACAACACACACACACGACACACACACACACACACACACACACCGACAACACACACACACACACACCGACAACACACACACACACACCGACAACACACACACACACACACACCGACAACACACACACACACCGACAACACAACACACACACACCGACAACACACACACACACACGACAACACACACACACACACACCGACACACACACACACACACCGACAACACACACACCGACACACCACACACACACACACACACCGACAACACACACACACACACACACACACACACGACAACACACACACACACCGACAACACACACACACACACACACGACAACACACACACACACACACCGACAACACACACACACACACCGACAACACACACACACACACACACCGACAACACACACACACACACACCGACAACACACACACACACACACGACAACACACACACACACACACGACAACACACACACGACAACACACACACACACACCGACAACACACACACACACACATACACACCGACAACACACACACCGACAACACACACACACACCGACAACACAGACACACACAACACACACACACACACCGACAACACACACACACACACACACACACCGACAACACACACACACACACACCGACAACACACACACACACACACCGACAACACACACACACACACCGACAACACACACACACACACACCGACAACACATAAACACACACACACCGACAACACACACACACACACACGACAACACACACACACACACACCGACAACACACACACACCGACAACACACACACACACACCCGACAACACACACACACACACCGACAACACACACACACACACACAACACACACACACCGACAACACACACACACACACCGACAACACACACACACACACACACCGACAACACACACACACACACACACACCGACAACACACACACACACCGACAACACACACACACACAACACACACACACACACACACACCGACAACACACAACACACACACACACACACACCGACAACACACACACACACACACACACCGACAACACACACACACACACACACACACACCGACAACACACACACACACCGACAACACACACACACACAACACACACACACCGACAACACACACACACACACACACCACACACCGACAACACACACACACACACCGACAACACACACACACACACACACACACCGACAACACACACACACACAACAAACACACACACACCGACAACACACACACACACACACCGACAACACACACACGCACACACCGACAACACACACACACACACACCGACAACACACACACAACACACACACACACACACACCGACAACACACACACACACCGACAACACACACACACACCGACAACACACACACACACCGACAACACACACACACCGACAACACACACACACACACACACACCGACAACACACACACACACACACCGACAACACACACACACACACACACACACACACACCGACAACACACACACACACACACACCGACAACACACACACACCGACAACACACACACACACACACCGACAACACACACACACACACACACCGACAACACACACACACACACCGACAACACACACACACACACACCGACAACACACACACACACACACACACACACCCACACACACACCGACAACACAACACACACACACACACCGACAACACACACACACACACACACCGACAACACACACACACACACACCGACAACACACACACACACACCGACAACACACACACAAACACCGACAACACACATACACACCGACAACACACACACACACACCGACAACACACACACACACACACCGACAACACATACACACACACACACCGACAACACACACACACACACACACTGACAACACACACACATACACACCGACAACACACACACACACACAACCGACAACACACACACACACACCGACAACACACACACACACACACACCGACAACACACACACACACACACACCGACAACACACACACACACACACACCGACAACACACACACACACACACACACACACGACACACACACACACACAACACACACACACACACCGACAACACACACACACACACACCGACAAAACACACACGCACACACCGACAACACACACACACACACCGACAACACACCCACAACACACACACACACACACACCGACAACACACACACACCGACAACACACACACACACACACCGACACACACACACACACACCGACAACACACACACACACACACAAACCGACAACACACACACACACACACCGACAACACACACACACACACACCGACAACACAAAACACACACACACCGACAACACACACACACACACACTGACAACACACACACACACACACCGACAACACACACACACACACACCGACAACACACACACACACACCGACAACACACACACACACACCGACAACACACACACACACACACACACCGACAACACACACACACACCGACAACACACACACACACCGACAACACACACACACACACACACACACACACCGACAAAACACACACGCACACACCGACAACACACACACACACACACACACACACACACCGACAACACACACACACACAAACACCAGCAACACACACACACACACCGACAACACACACACACACACACACACACGACAACACACACACACCGACAACACACACACACACACACCGACAACACACACACACACACACCGACAACACACACACACCGACACACACACACACACACACACACACACCGACAACACACACACACACCGACAACACACACACACAACACCGACAACACACACACACACACCGACAACACACACACACACACCGACAACATACACACACACACACACACTGACAACACACACACACACACCGACAACACACACACACCGACAACACACACACACACACACACACCGACAACACACACACACAACACACACACACACACCGACAACACACACACACACACACACCGACAACACACACACACACACCGACAACACACACACACACACACACCGACAACACACACACACACACACCGACAACACACACACACACACACACCGACAACACACACACACACACACACACCGACAACACACACACACACCGAAAACACACACACACACACACACACACACACCGACAACACACACCAACAACACACACACACACCGACAACACACCGACAACACACACACACACCGACAACACACACACACCGACAACACACACACCGACAACACACACACACACACACACACACCGACAACACACACACACACACACCGACAACACACACACACACACACTGACAACACACACACATACACACCGACAACACACACACACCGACAACACACACACACACACCGACAACACACACACACACACCGACAACACACACACACACACACACACACACACCGACAACACACACACACACCGACAACACACACACACACACACACCGACAACACACACACACACACACACACACACACCGACAACACACACACACACCGACAACACACACACACACACACACCGACAAAACACACACACACACACACCGACAACACACACACACACCGACAACACACACACACACACACACCGACAACACACACACACACACACACCGACAACACACACACACACACACTGACAACACACACACACACACACCGACAACACACACACACACACACCGACAACACACACACACACACCGACAACACACACACACACACATACACACCGAGAACACACACACCGACAACACACACACACACCGACAACACAGACACACACAACACACACACACACACCGACAACACACACACACACACACACACACCGACAACACACACACACACACACCGACAACACACACACACACACACCGACAACACACACACACACACCGACAACACACACACACACACACCGACAACACACACACACACACACACCGACAACACACACACACACACACTGACAACACACACACATACACACCGACAACACACACACACCGACAACACACACACACACACCGACAACACACACACACACACCGACAACACACACACACACACACACACACACACACCGACAACACACACACACACCGACAACACACACACACACACACACCGACAAAACACACACACACACACACCGACAACACACACACACACCGACAACACACACACACACAACACACACACACACACACACACCGACAACACAAACACACACACACACACACACCGACAACACACACACACACACACACACCGACAACACACACACACACACACACACACACCGACAACAAACACACACACCGACAACACACACACACACAACACACACACACCGACAACACACACACACACACACACACACACACCGACAACACACACACACACACCGACAACACACACACTCACACACACACACCGACAACACACACACACACAACAAACACACACACACCGACAACACACACACACACACACCGACAACACACACACGCACACACCGACAACACACACACACACACACCGACAACACACTCACAACACTCACACACACACACACCGACAACACACACACACACCGACAACACACACACACACCGACAACACACACACACACCGACAACACACACACACCGACAACACACACACACACACACACACCGACAACACACACACACACACACCGACAACACACACACACACACACACACACACACACCGACAACACACACACACACACACACCGAAACACACACACACCGACAACACACACACACACACACCGACAACACACACACACACACACACCGACAACACACACACACACACCGACAACACACACACACACACACCGACAACACACACACACACACACACACACACCCACACACACACCGACAACACACACACACACACACACACCGACAACACACACACACACACACACCGACAACACACACACACACACACCGACAACACACACACACACACCGACAACACACACACAAACACCGACAACACACACACACACCGACAACACACACACACACACCGACAACACACACACACACACACCGACAACACATAAACACACACACACCGACAACACACACACACACACACACTGACAACACACACACATACACACCGACAACACACACACACACACAAACCGACAACACACACACACACACCGACAACACACACACACACACACACCGACAACACACACACACACACACACCGACAACACACACACACACACACACCGACAACACACACACTCACACACACACACCGACAACACACACACACAACACACACACACACACCGACAACACACACACACACACACCGACAAAACACACACGCACACACCGACAACACACACACACACACCGACAACACACCCACAACACTCACACACACACACACCGACAACACACACACACCGACAACACACACACACACACCGACAACACACACACACACCGACAACACACACACACACACACAAACCGACAACACACACACACACACACCGACAACACACACACACACACACCGACAACACATAAACACACACACACCGACAACACACACACACACACACTGACAACACACACACATACACACCGACAACACACACACACACACACCGACAACACACACACACACACCGACAACACACACACACACACCGACAACACACACACACACACACACACCGACAACACACACACACACCGACAACACACACACACACCGACAACACACACACACACAACACACACACACCGACAAAACACACACGCACACACCGACAACACACACACACACACACACACACACACACCGACAACACACACACACACAAACACCAGCAACACACACACACACACCGACAACACACACACACACACACACACACTGACAACACACACACACCGACAACACACACACACACACACCGACAACACACACACACACACACCGACAACACACACACACCGACAACACACACACACACACACACACACACCGACAACACACACACACACCGACAACACACACACACACACACCGACAACACACACACACACACCGACAACACACACACACACACCGACAACATACACACACACACACACACTGACAACACACACACACACACCGACAACACACACACACCGACAACACACACACACACACACACACCGACAACACACACACACAACACACACACACACACCGACAACACACACACACACACACACCGACAACACACACACACACACCGACAACACACACACACACACACACCGACAACACACACACACACACACCGACAACACACACACACACACACACCGACAACACACACACACACACACACACCGACAACACACACACACACCGAAAACACACACACACACAACACACACACACCGACAACACACACCAACAACACACACACACACCGACAACACACCGACAACACACACACACACCGACAACACACACACACCGACAACACACACACCGACAACACACACACACACACACACACACCGACAACACACACACACACACACCGACAACACACACACACACACACTGACAACACACACACATACACACCGACAACACACACACACCGACAACACACACACACACACCGACAACACACACACACACACCGACAACACACACACACACACACACACACACACCGACAACACACACACACACCGACAACACACACACACACACACACCGACAACACACACACACACACACACACACCGACAACACACACACACACCGACAACACACACACACACACACACCGACAAAACACACACACACACACACCGACAACACACACACACACCGACAACACACACACACACACACACACACACACACACCGACAACACAAACACACACACACACACACACCGACAACACACACACACACACACACACCGACAACACACAAACACACACACACACACACCGACAACAAACACACACACCGACAACACACACACACACAACACACACACACCGACAACACACACACACACACACACACCGACAACACACACACACACACCGACAACACACACACTCACACACACACACCGACAACACACACACACACAACAAACACACACACACCGACAACACACACACACACACACCGACAAAACACACACGCACACACCGACAACACACACACACACACACCGACAACACACACACACACACACCGACAACACACACACACACCGACAACACACACACACACACACCGACAACACATAAACACACACACACCGACAACACACACACACACACACTGACAACACACACACATACACACCGACAACACACACACACACACACCGACAACACACACACACACACCGACAACACACACACACACACCGACAACACACACACACACACACACACCGACAACACACACACACACCGACAACACACACACACACACCGACAACACACACACACACACACCGACAACACACACACACCGACAACACACACACACGCACACACCGACACACACACACACCACACACACACACACACACACCGACAACACACACACACACAAACACCAGCAACACACACACACACACCGACAACACACACACACACACACACACACCGACAACACACACACACCGACAACACACACACACACACACCGACAACACACACACACACACACCGACACACACACACACACCGACAACACACACACACACACACACACACACCGACAACACACACACACACCGACAACACACACACACACAACACCGACAACACACACACACACACCGACAACACACACACACACACCGACAACATACACACACACACACACACTGACAACACACACACACACACCGACAACACACACACACCGACACACACAACACACACACACACACACCGACAACACACACACACAACACACACACACACACCACACACACACACACACACACACACACCGACAACACACACACACACACACGACAACACACACACACACACACCGACAACACACACACACACACACCGACAACACACACACACACCGACAACACACACACACACACACACACACACACACACACACACACACACACACACACACACACCGACAACACACACACACACACACCGACAACACACACACACACACACACCGACAACACACACACACACACCGACAACACACACACACACAACACACACACACACACACCGACAACACACACACACACACCGACAACACACACACACACAACACACACACACACACCGACAACACACACACACACACCGACCACACACACACACAAACACACCGACAACACACACACACACACCGACAACACACACACACACACCCCGACAACACACACACACACACCGACAACACACACACACCGACAACACACACACACACACACACACACACACCGACAACACACACACACACACCGACAACACACACACACACAAACACCAGCAACACACACACACATACCGACAACACACACACACACACACCGACAACACACACACACACACACCGACAACACACACACACACACACCGACAACACATACACACACACACCGACAACACACACAAACACACCGACAACACACACACACACAACACACACACACACACACCGACAACACACACACACACAGCGACAACACACACACACAAACACACCGACAACACACACACACACACCGACAACACACACACCGACAACACACACACACACACACACACACCGACAACACACACACACACACCGACAACACACACACACACACCGACAACACACACACACACAAACACCAGCAACACACACACACACTGACAACACACACACACACACACCGACAACACACACACACACACCGACAACACACACACACACACACACCGACAACACACACACACACACACACCGACAACACACACACACACACACTGACAACACACACACACACACACCGACAACACACACACACACACACCGACAACACACACACACACACCGACAACACACACACACACACATACACACCGAGAACACACACACCGACAACACACACACACACCGACAACACAGACACACACAACACACACACACACACCGACAACACACACACACACACACACACACCGACAACACACACACACACACACCGACAACACACACACACACACACCGACAACACACACACACACACCGACAACACACACACACACACACCGACAACACATAAACACACACACACCGACAACACACACACACACACACTGACAACACACACACATACACACCGACAACACACACACACCGACAACACACACACACACACCGACAACACACACACACACACCGACAACACACACACACACACACACACACACACACCGACAACACACACACACACCGACAACACACACACACACACACACCGACAAAACACACACACACACACACCGACAACACACACACACACCGACAACACACACACACACAACACACACACACACACACACACCGACAACACAAACACACACACACACACACACCGACAACACACACACAGACACACACACCGACAACACACACACACACACACACACACACCGACAACAAACACACACACCGACAACACACACACACACAACACACACACACCGACAACACACACACACACACACCACACACACCGACAACACACACACACACACCGACAACACACACACTCACACACACACACCGACAACACACACACACACAACAAACACACACACACCGACAACACACACACACACACACCGACAAAACACACACGCACACACCGACAACACACACACACACACACCGACAACACACTCACAACACTCACACACACACACACCGACAACACACACACACACCGACAACACACACACACACCGACAACACACACACACACCGACAACACACACACACCGACAACACACACACACACACACACACCGACAACACACACACACACACACCGACAACACACACACACACACACACACACACACACCGACAACACACACACACACACACACCGATACACACACACACACCGACAACACACACACACACACACCGACAACACACACACACACACACACCGACAACACACACACACACACCGACAACACACACACACACACACCGACAACACACACACACAACACACACACACCCACACACACACCGACAACACACACACACACACACACACCGACAACACACACACACACACACACCGACAACACACACACACACACACCGACAACACACACACACACACCGACAACACACACACAAACACCGACAACACACATACACACCGACAACACACACACACACACCGACAACACACACACACACACACCGACAACACATAAACACACACACACCGACAACACACACACACACACACTGACAACACACACACATACACACCGACAACACACACACACACAAACCGACAACACACACACACACACCGACAACACACACACACACACACACCGACAACACACACACACACACACACCGACAACACACACACACACACACACCGACAACACACACACTCACACACACACACCGACAACACACACACACAACACACACACACACACCGACAACACACACACACACACACCGACAAAACACACACGCACACACCGACAACACACACACACACACCGACAACACACCCACAACACTCACACACACACACACCGACAACACACACACACCGACAACACACACACACACACCGACAACACACACACACACCGACAACACACACACACACACACAAACCGACAACACACACACACACACACCGACAACACACACACACACCGACAACACACACACACACACACCGACAACACATAAACACACACACACCGACAACACACACACACACACACTGACAACACACACACATACACACCGACAACACACACACACACACACCGACAACACACACACACACACCGACAACACACACACACACACCGACAACACACACACACACACACACACCGACAACACACACACACACCGACAACACACACACACACCGACAACACACACACACACAACACACACACACCGACAAAACACACACGCACACACCGACAACACACACACACACACACACACACACACACCGACAACACACACACACACAAACACCAGCAACACACACACACACACCGACAACACACACACACACACACACCACACTGACAACACACACACACCGACAACACACACACACACACACCGACAACACACACACACACACACCGACAACACACACACACCGACAACACACACACACACACACACACACACCGACAACACACACACACACCGACAACACACACACACACAACACCGACAACACACACACACACACCGACAACACACACACACACACCGACAACATACACACACACACACACACTGACAACACACACACACACACCGACAACACACACACACCGACAACACACACACACACACACACACCGACAACACACACACACAACACACACACACACACCGACAACACACACACACACACACACCGACAACACACACACACACACCGACAACACACACACACACACACACCGACAACACACACACACACACACCGACAACACACACACACACACACACCGACAACACACACACACACACACACACCGACAACACACACACACACCGAAAACACACACACACACAACACACACACACCGACAACACACACCAACAACACACACACACACACCGACAACACACCGACAACACACACACACACCGACAACACACACACACCGACAACACACACACCGACAACACACACACACACACACACACACCGACAACACACACACACACACACCGACAACACACACACACACACACTGACAACACACACACATACACACCGACAACACACACACACCGACAACACACACACACACACCGACAACACACACACACACACCGACAACACACACACACACACACACACACACACCGACAACACACACACACACCGACAACACACACACACACACACACCGACAACACACACACACACACACACACACACACCGACAACACACACACACACCGACAACACACACACACACACACACCGACAAAACACACACACACACACACCGACAACACACACACACACCGACAACACACACACACAACACACACACACACACACCGACAACACAAACACACACACACACACACACCGACAACACACACACACACACACACACCGACAACACACAAACACACACACACACACACCGACAACAAACACACACACCGACAACACACACACACACAACACACACACACCGACAACACACACACACACACACACACCGACAACACACACACACACACCGACAACACACACACTCACACACACACACCGACAACACACACACACACAACAAACACACACACACCGACAACACACACACACACACACCGACAAAACACACACGCACACACCGACAACACACACACACACACACCGACAACACACACACACACACACCGACAACACACACACACACCGACAACACACACACACACACACCGACAACACATAAACACACACACACCGACAACACACACACACACACACTGACAACACACACACATACACACCGACAACACACACACACACACACCGACAACACACACACACACACCGACAACACACACACACACACCGACAACACACACACACACACACACACCGACAACACACACACACACCGACAACACACACACACACCGACAACACACACACACACAACACACACACACCTACAAAACACACACGCACACACCGACAACACACACACACACACACACACACACACACACACCGACAACACACACACACACAAACACCAGCAACACACACACACACACCGACAACACACACACACACACACACACACTGACAACACACACACACCGACAACACACACACACACACACCGACAACACACACACACACACACCGACAACACACACACACCGACAACACACACACACACACACACACACACCGACAACACACACACACACCGACAACACACACACACACAACACCGACAACACACACACACACACCGACAACACACACACACACACCGACAACATACACACACACACACACACTGACAACACACACACACACACCGACAACACACACACACCGACAACACACACACACACACACACACCGACAACACACACACACAACACACACACACACACCAACAACACACACACACACACACACCGACAACACACACACACACACCGACAACACACACACACACACACACCGACAACACACACACACACACACCGACAACACACACACACACACACACCGACAACACACACACACACACACACACCGACAACACACACACACACCGAAAACACACACACACACAACACACACACACCGACAACACACACCAACAACACACACACACACACCGACAACACACCGACAACACACACACACACCGACAACACACACACACCGACAACACACACACCGACAACACACACACACACACACACACACCGACAACACACACACACACACACCGACAACACACACACACACACACTGACAACACACACACATACACACCGACAACACACACACACCGACAACACACACACACACACCGACAACACACACACACACACCGACAACACACACACACACACACACACACACACACCGACAACACACACACACACCGACAACACACACACACACACACACCGACAACACACACACACACACACACACACACACCGACAACACACACACACACCGACAACACACACACACACACACACCGACAAAACACACACACACACACACCGACAACACACACACACACCGACAACACACACACACAACACACACACACACACACCGACAACACAACACACACACACACACACACACCGACAACACACACACACACACACACACCGACAACACACAAACACACACACACACACACCGACAACAAACACACACACCGACAACACACACACACACAACACACACACACCGACAACACACACACACACACACACACCGACAACACACACACACACACCGACAACACACACACTCACACACACACACCGACAACACACACACACACAACAAACACACACACACCGACAACACACACACACACACACCGACAAAACACACACGCACACACCGACAACACACACACACACACACCGACAACACACTCACAACACTCACACACACACACACCGACAACACACACACACACCGACAACACACACACACACCGACAACACACACACACACCGACAACACACACACACACACCGACAACACACACACACACACACAAACCGACAACACACACACACACACACCGACAACACACACACACACCGACAACACACACACACACACCGACAACACATAAACACACACACACCGACAACACACACACACACACACTGACAACACACACACATACACACCGACAACACACACACACACACCGACAACACACACACACACACACCGACAACACACACACACACACCGACAACACACACACACACACACACACACACACCGACAACACACACACACACCGACAACACACACACACACACACCGACAACACACACACACACACACCGACAACACACACACACACCGACAACACACACACACACACACACACCGACAACACAAACACACACACACACACCGACAACACACACACACACACACACCGACAACACACACACACACACACACCGACAACACACACACACACAACGACAACACACACACACAACACACACACACACACCGACAACACACACACACACACACCGACCACACACACACACAAACACACCGAGAACACACACACACACACACACAACACACACACACACACCGACAACACATACACACACAACACACACACACACACCGACAACACACACACACACACACACCGACCACACACACACACAAACACACCGACAACACACACACACACACCGACAACACACACACACACACCCCGACAACACACACACACACACACCGACAACACACACACACACACCGACAACACACACACACTCACACACACCGACAACACACACACACACACACCGACAACACACACACACACACCGACAACACACACACACACACACACACACACACACCGACAACACACACACACACACACCGACAACACACACACACACACACCGACAACACACACACACACACACCGACAACACACACACACACCGACAACACACACACACACAACACACACACACACACACCGACAACACAAACACACACACACACACACCGACAACACACACACACACACACCGACAACACACACACACACACACACCGACAACACACACACACACACCGACAACACACACACACACAACACACACACACACACACCGACAACACACACACACACACCGACAACACACACACACACAACACACACACACACACCGACAACACACACACACACACACACCGACCACACACACACACAAACACACCGACAACACACACACACACACCGACAACACACACACACACACCCCGACAACACACACACACACACCGACAACACACACACACCGACAACACACACACACACACACACACACACACACACACACCGACAACACACACACACACACCGACAACACACACACACACAAACACCAGCAACACACACACACATACCGACAACACACACACACACACACCGACAACACACACACACACACACCGACAACACACACACACACACACCGACAACACATACACACACACACCGACAACACACACAAACACACCGACAACACACACACACACAACACACACACACACACACCGACAACACACACACACACAGCGACAACACACACACACAAACACACCGACAACACACACACACACACCGACAACACACACACACACCGACAACACACACACACACACACACACACCGACAACACACACACACACACCGACAACACACACACACACACCGACAACACACACACACACAAACACCAGCAACACACACACACACTGACAACACACACACACACACACCGACAACACACACACACACACCGACAACACACACACACACACACACCGACAACACACACACACACACACACCGACAACACACACACACACACACTGACAACACACACACACACACACCGACAACACACACACACACACACCGACAACACACACACACACACCGACAACACACACACACACACATACACACCGAGAACACACACACCGACAACACACACACACACCGACAACACAGACACACACAACACACACACACACACCGACAACACACACACACACACACACCGACAACACACACACACACACACCGACAACACACACACACACACACCGACAACACACACACACACACCGACAACACACACACACACACACCGACAACACATAAACACACACACACCGACAACACACACACACACACACTGACAACACACACACATACACACCAACAACACACACACACCGACAACACACACACACACACCGACAACACACACACACACACCGACAACACACACACACACACACACACACACACCGACAACACACACACACACCGACAACACACACACACACACACACCGACAAAACACACACACACACACACCGACAACACACACACACACCGACAACACACACACACACAACACACACACACACACACACACCGACAACACAAACACACACACACACACACACCGACAACACACACACACACACACACACCGACAACACACACACACACACACACACCGACAACAAACACACACACCGACAACACACACACACACAACACACACACACCGACAACACACACACACACACACACACACCGACAACACACACACACACACCGACAACACACACACTCACACACACACACCGACAACACACACACACACAACAAACACACACACACCGACAACACACACACACACACACCGACAAAACACACACGCACACACCGACAACACACACACACACACACCGACAACACACTCACAACACTCACACACACACACACCGACAACACACACACACACCGACAACACACACACACACCGACAACACACACACACACCGACAACACACACACACACACCGACAACACACACACACACACACAAACCGACAACACACACACACACACACCGACAACACACACACACACCGACAACACACACACACACACCGACAACACATAAACACACACACACCGACAACACACACACACACACACTGACAACACACACACATACACACCGACAACACACACACACACACCGACAACACACACACACACACCGACAACACAGACACACACACCGACAACACACACACACACACACACACACACACACCGACAACACACACCGACAACACACACACACACCGACAACACACACACACACACACCGACAACACACACACACACACACCGACAACACACACACACACCGACAACACACACACACACACACACCGACAACACAAACACACACACACACACCGACAACACACACACACACACACACCGACAACACACACACACACACACACCGACAACACACACACACCGACAACACACACACACAACACACACACACACACCGACAACACACACACACACACACCGACCACACACACACACAAACACACCGAGAACACACACACACACACCGACAACACACACACACACACCGACAACACATACACACACAACACACACACACACACCGACAACACACACACACACACACCGACCACACACACACACAAACACACCGACAACACACACACACACACCGACAACACACACACACACACCCCGACAACACACACACACACACACCGACAACACACACACACACACCGACAACACACACACACTCACACACACCGACAACACACACACACACACACCGACAACACACACACACACACCGACAACACACACACACACACACACACACACACACACCGACAACACACACACACACACACCGACAACACACACACACACACACCGACAACACACACACACACACACCGACAACACACACACACACCGACAACACACACACACACAACACACACACACACACACCGACAACACAAACACACACACACACACACCGACAACACACACACACACACACCGACAACACACACACACACACACACCGACAACACACACACACACACCGACAACACACACACACACACACCGACAACACACACACACACACCGACAACACACACACACACAACACACACACACACACCGACAACACACACACACACACACACCGACCACACACACACACAAACACACCGACAACACACACACACACACCGACAACACACACACACACACCCCGACAACACACACACACCGACAACACACACACACCAACAACACACACACACACACACACACACACACACACCGACAACACACACACACACACCGACAACACACACACACACAAACACCAGCAACACACACACACATACCGACAACACACACACACACACACCGACAACACACACACACACACACCGACAACACACACACACACACACCGACAACACATACACACACACACCGACAACACACACACACACACCGACAACACACACACACACAACACACACACACACACACCGACCACACACACACACAGCGACAACACACACACACAAACACACCGACAACACACACACACACACCGACAACACACACACACACCGACAACACACACACACACACACACACCGACAACACACACACACACACCGACAACACACACACACACACCGACAACACACACACACACAAACACCAGCAACACACACACACACTGACAACACACACACACACACACCGACAACACACACACACACACCGACAACACACACACACACACACACCGACAACACACACACACACACACACCGACAACACACACACACACACACACTGACAACACACACACACACACACCGACAACACACACACACACACACCGACAACACACACACACACACCGACAACACACACACACACACATACACACCGAGAACACACACACCGACAACACACACACACACCGACAACACACACACACACAACACACACACACACACCGACAACACACACACACACACACCGACAAAACACACACGCACACACCGACAACACACACACACACACACCGACAACACACACACACACACACACACACCGACAACACACACACACACCGATAACACACACACACCGACAACACACACACACACACACACACCGACAACACACACACACACCGACAACACACACACACACACCGACAACACACACACACACACACCGACAACACACACACACACACACACCGACAACACACACACACACCGACAACACACACACACACACACCGACAACACACACACACACACACACCGACAACACACACACACACACACCAACAACACACACACACACACACAACACACACACACACACACTGACACACACACACACACACACACACACACACACCGACAACACACACACACACACCGACAACACACACACACACACCGACAACACACACACACACACACACACCGACAACACACACACACACACCGACAACACACACACACACACACCGACAACACACACACACACACACCGACAATACACACACACACCGACAACACACACACACACAACACACACACACACACACCGACAACACAAACACACACACACACACACCGACAACACACACACACACACACACACACCGACAACACACACACACACACACACCGACAACACACACACACACACCGACAACACACACACACACACACACACACCGACAACACACACACACACACCGACAACACACACACACACAAACACCAGCAACACACACACACATACCGACAACACACACACACACACACACCGACAACACACACACACACACACCGACAACACACACACACACACACACACACTGACAACACATACACACACACACACCGACAACACACACACACACACCGACAACACACACACACACAACACACACACACACACACACCGACAACACACACACACACACAGCGACAACACACACACACAAACACACCGACAACACACACACACCGACAACACACACACACACACACAAACCGACAACACACACACACACACACCGACAACACACACACACCGACAACACACACACACACACCGACAACACATAAACACACACACACCGACAACACACACACACACACACTGACAACACACACACATACACACCGACAACACACACACACACACACACACCGACAACACACACACACACACCGACAACACACACACACACACCGACAACACACACACACACACACACACACACACACCGACAACACACACACACACCGACAACACACACACACACACACCGACAACACACACACACACACACCGACAACACACACACACACCGACAACACACACACACACAACACACACACACACACACCGACAACACAAACACACACACACACACACCGACAACACACACACACACACACACACCGACAACACACACACACACACACACCGACAACACACACACACACACCGACAACACACACACACACAACACACACACACACACCGACAACACACACACACACCGACAACACACACACACACAACACACACACACACACACCGACAACACAAACACACACACACACCGACAACACACACACACACACACACACCGACAACACACACACACACACACACCGACAACACAAACACACACACACACACCGACAACACACACACACACACACACACACACCGACAACACACACACACACACACACACACCGACAACAAACACACACCGACAACACACACACACACAACACACACACACCGACAACACACACACACACACACCGACCACACACACACACAAACACACCGACAACACACACACACACACCGACAACACACACACACACACCGACAACACACACACACACCGACAACACACAAACACACACACACACACACACAAACACCAGCAACACACACACACACCAGCAACACACACACACATACCGACAACACACACACACACACACCGACAACACACACACACACACACCGACAACACACACACACACACACACCGACAACACACACACACACACACACTGACAACACACACACACAGACAACACACACACACACACCGACAACACACACACACACACACCGACAACACAGACACACACACACACCGACAACACACACACACACACCGATAACACACACACACACACTGACAACACACACACACACACCGACAACACACACACACACACACCGACAACACACACACACACACTGACAACACACACACACACACTCCGACAACACACACACACACACCGACAACACACACACACACACACACACACACACACACCGACAACACACACACACACACCGACAACACACACACACACAAACACCAGCAACACACACACACATACCGACAACACACACACACAAACACACCGACAACACACACACACACACACCGACAACACACACACACACACACACACACCGACAACACATACACACACACACCGACAACACACACACACACACCGACAACACACACACACACAACACACACACACACACACCGACAACACACACACACACACAGCGACAACACACACACACAAACACACCGACAACACACACCGACAACACACACACACACACACAAACCGAGAACACACACACACACACACCGACAACACACACACACCGACAACACACACACACACACCGACAACACATAAACACACACACACCGACAACACACAGACACACACACTGACAACACACACACATACACACCGGCAACACACACACACACACACACACCGACAACACACACACACACACCGACAACACACACACACACACCGACAACACACACACACACACACACACACACACCGACAACACACACACACACCGACAACACACACACACACACACCGACAACACACACACACACACACCGACAACACACACACACACCGACAACACACACACACACAACACACACACACACACCGACAACACAAACACACACACACACACACCGACAACACACACACACACACACACACCGACAACACACACACACACCGACAACACACACACACACACCGACAACACACACACACACAACACACACACACACACCGACAACACACACACACACACACCGACCACACACACACACAAACACACCGAGAACACACACACACACACCGACAACACACACACACACAACACACACACACACACCGACAACACACACACACACACACCGACCACACACACACACAAACACACCGACAACACACACACACACCGACAACACACACACACACACCGACAACACACACACACACAAACAGACAACACACACACACACACACACCGACAACACAAACACACACACACACACACCGACAACACACACACACACACACACACCGACAACACACACACACACACACACACCACACACCGACAACAAACACACACCGACAACACACACACACACAACACACACACACCGACAACACACACACACACACACCGACCACACACACACACAAACACACCGACAACACACACACACACACCGACAACACACACACACACACCGACAACACACACACACACACACCGACAACACACAAACACACACACACACACACACAAACACCAGCAACACACACACACACCAGCAACACACACACACATACCGACAACACACACACACACACACCGACAACACACACACACACACACCGACAACACACACACACACACAGACCGACAACACACACACACACACACACTGACAACACACACACACAGACAACACACACACACACACCGACAACACACACACACACACCGACAACACAGACACACACACACACCGACAACACACACACACACACACCGATAACACACACACACACACTGACAACACACACACACACACCGACAACACACACACACACACACCGACAACACACACACACACACTGACAACACACACACACACACACCGACAACACACACACACACACACACACCGACAACACACACACACACACACACCGACAACACAAACACACACACACCGACAACACACACACACACACACCGACAACACACACACACACAACACACACACACACACCGACAATACACACACACACACACACCGACAACACACACACACACAACACACACACACCGACAACACACACACACACACACACACACACCGACAACACACACACACACTTTGACAACACACACACACACACACACACCGACAACACACACACACACACACCGACAACACACACACACACACCGACAACACACACACACACACACCGACAACACACACACACACACACCGACAATACACACACACACCGACAACACACACACACACAACACACACACACACACACCGACAACACAAACACACACACACACACACCGACAACACACACACACACACACACACACCGACAACACACACACACACACACACCGACAACACACACACACACACCGACAACACACACACACACACACACACACACCGACAACACACACACACACACCGACAACACACACACACACAAACACCAGCAACACACACACACATACCGACAACACACACACACACACACACCGACAACACACACACACACACACCGACAACACACACACACACACACACACACCGACAACACATACACACACACACACCGACAACACACACACACACACCGACAACACACACACACACAACACACACACACACACACACCGACAACACACACACACACACAGCGACAACACACACACACAAACACACCGACAACACACACACACCGACAACACACACACACACACACAAACCGACAACACACACACACACACACCGACAACACACACACACCGACAACACACACACACACACCGACAACACATAAACACACACACACCGACAACACACACACACACACACTGACAACACACACACATACACACCGACAACACACACACACACACACACACCGACAACACACACACACACACCGACAACACACACACACACACCGACAACACACACACACACAAACACCAGCAACACACACACACATACCGACAACACACACACACACACACACCGACAACACACACACACACACACCGACAACACACACACACACACACACACACTGACAACACATACACACACACACACCGACAACACACACACACACACCGACAACACACACACACACAACACACACACACACACACACCGACAACACACACACACACACAGCGACAACACACACACACAAACACACCGACAACACACACACACCGACAACACACACACACACACACAAACCGACAACACACACACACACACACCGACAACACACACACACCGACAACACACACACACACACCGACAACACATAAACACACACACACCGACAACACACACACACACACACTGACAACACACACACATACACACCGACAACACACACACACACACACACACACACCGACAACACACACACACACACCGACAACACACACACACACACCGACAACACACACACACACACACACACACACACCGACAACACACACACACACCGACAACACACACACACACACACCGACAACACACACACACACACACCGACAACACACACACACACACACACTGACAACACACACACACAGACAACACACACACACACACCGACAACACACACACACACACCGACAACACAGACACACACACACACCGACAACACACACACACACACACCGATAACACACACACACACACTGACAACACACACACACACACCGACAACACACACACACACACACCGACAACACACACACACACACTGACAACACACACACACACACACCGACAACACACACACACACACACACACCGACAACACACACACACACACACACCGACAACACAAACACACACACACCGACAACACACACACACACACACCGACAACACACACACACACAACACACACACACACACCGACAATACACACACACACACACACCGACAACACACACACACACAACACACACACACCGACAACACACACACACACACACACACACACCGACAACACACACACACACTTTGACAACACACACACACACACACACACCGACAACACACACACACACACACCGACAACACACACACACACACCGACAACACACACACACACACACCGACAACACACACACACACACACCGACAATACACACACACACCGACAACACACACACACACAACACACACACACACACACCGACAACACAAACACACACACACACACACCGACAACACACACACACACACACACACACCGACAACACACACACACACACACACCGACAACACACACACACACACCGACAACACACACACACACACACACACACACCGACAACACACACACACACACCGACAACACACACACACACAAACACCAGCAACACACACACACATACCGACAACACACACACACACACACACCGACAACACACACACACACACACCGACAACACACACACACACACACACACACCGACAACACATACACACACACACACCGACAACACACACACACACACCGACAACACACACACACACAACACACACACACACACACACCGACAACACACACACACACACAGCGACAACACACACACACAAACACACCGACAACACACACACACCGACAACACACACACACACACACAAACCGACAACACACACACACACACACCGACAACACACACACACCGACAACACACACACACACACCGACAACACATAAACACACACACACCGACAACACACACACACACACACTGACAACACACACACATACACACCGACAACACACACACACACACACACACCGACAACACACACACACACACCGACAACACACACACACACACCGACAACACACACACACACAAACACCAGCAACACACACACACATACCGACAACACACACACACACACACACCGACAACACACACACACACACACCGACAACACACACACACACACACACACACTGACAACACATACACACACACACACCGACAACACACACACACACACCGACAACACACACACACACAACACACACACACACACACACCGACAACACACACACACACACAGCGACAACACACACACACAAACACACCGACAACACACACACACCGACAACACACACACACACACACAAACCGACAACACACACACACACACACCGACAACACACACACACCGACAACACACACACACACACCGACAACACATAAACACACACACACCGACAACACACACACACACACACTGACAACACACACACATACACACCGACAACACACACACACACACACACACCGACAACACACACACACACACCGACAACACACACACACACACCGACAACACACACACACACACACACACACACACACCGACAACACACACACACACCGACAACACACACACACACACACCGACAACACACACACACACACACCGACAACACACACACACACCGACAACACACACACACACAACACACACACACACACACCGACAACACAAACACACACACACACACACCGACAACACACACACACACACACACACCGACAACACACACACACACACACACCGACAACACACACACACACACCGACAACACACACACACACACACACACACACACCGACAACACACACACACACCGACAACACACACACACACAACACACACACACACACACCGACAACACAAACACACACACACACCGACAACACACACACACACACACACACCGACAACACACACACACACACACACCGACAACACAAACACACACACACACACCGACAACACACACACACACACACACACCAACAACACACACACACACACACACACACCGACAACAAACACACACCGACAACACACACACACACAACACACACACACCGACAACACACACACACACACACCGACCACACACACACACAAACACACCGACAACACACACACACACACCGACAACACACACACACACACCGACAACACACACACACACCGACAACACACAAACACACACACACACACACACAAACACCAGCAACACACACACACACCAGCAACACACACACACATACCGACAACACACACACACACACACCGACAACACACACACACACACACCGACAACACACACACACACACACACCGACAACACACACACACACACACACTGACAACACACACACACAGACAACACACACACACACACCGACAACACACACACACACACCGACAACACAGACACACACACACACCGACAACACACACACACACACCGATAACACACACACACACACTGACAACACACACACACACACCGACAACACACACACACACACACCGACAACACACACACACACACTGACAACACACACACACACACTCCGACAACACACACACACACACCGACAACACACACACACACACACACACACACACACACCGACAACACACACACACACACCGACAACACACACACACACAAACACCAGCAACACACACACACATACCGACAACACACACACACAAACACACCGACAACACACACACACACACACCGACAACACACACACACACACACACACACCGACAACACATACACACACACACCGACAACACACACACACACACCGACAACACACACACACACAACACACACACACACACACCGACAACACACACACACACACAGCGACAACACACACACACAAACACACCGACAACACACACCGACAACACACACACACACACACAAACCGAGAACACACACACACACACACCGACAACACACACACACCGACAACACACACACACACACCGACAACACATAAACACACACACACCGACAACACACAGACACACACACTGACAACACACACACATACACACCGGCAACACACACACACACACACACACCGACAACACACACACACACACCGACAACACACACACACACACCGACAACACACACACACACACACACACACACACCGACAACACACACACACACCGACAACACACACACACACACACCGACAACACACACACACACACACCGACAACACACACACACACCGACAACACACACACACACAACACACACACACACACCGACAACACAAACACACACACACACACACCGACAACACACACACACACACACACACCGACAACACACACACACACCGACAACACACACACACACACCGACAACACACACACATACAACACACACACACACACCGACAACACACACACACACACACCGACCACACACACACACAAACACACCGAGAACACACACACACACACCGACAACACACACACACACAACACACACACACACACCGACAACACACACACACACACACCGACCACACACACACACAAACACACCGACAACACACACACACACCGACAACACACACACACACACCGACAACACACACACACACAAACAGACAACACACACACACACACACACCGACAACACAAACACACACACACACACACCGACAACACACACACACACACACACACCGACAACACACACACACACACACACACACACACCGACAACAAACACACACCGACAACACACACACACACAACACACACACACCGACAACACACACACACACACACCGACCACACACACACACAAACACACCGACAACACACACACACACACCGACAACACACACACACACACCGACAACACACACACACACACACCGACAACACACAAACACACACACACACACACACAAACACCAGCAACACACACACACACCAGCAACACACACACACATACCGACAACACACACACACACACACCGACAACACACACACACACACACCGACAACACACACACACACACAGACCGACAACACACACACACACACACACTGACAACACACACACACAGACAACACACACACACACACCGACAACACACACACACACACCGACAACACAGACACACACACACACCGACAACACACACACACACACACCGATAACACACACACACACACTGACAACACACACACACACACCGACAACACACACACACACACACCGACAACACACACACACACACTGACAACACACACACACACACACCGACAACACACACACACACACACACACCGACAACACACACACACACACACACCGACAACACAAACACACACACACCGACAACACACACACACACACACCGACAACACACACACACACAACACACACACACACACCGACAATACACACACACACACACACCGACAACACACAAACACACAACACACACACACCGACAACACACCAGCACACACACACACACACCAGCAACACACACACACATACCGACAACACACACACACACACACCGACAACACACACACACACACACCGACAACACACACACACACACAGACCGACAACACACACACACACACACACTGACAACACACACACACAGACAACACACACACACACACCGACAACACACACACACACACCGACAACACAGACACACACACACACCGACAACACACACACACACACACCGACAACACACACACACACACTGACAACACACACACACACACCGACAACACACACACACACACACCGACAACACACACACACACACTGACAACACACACACACACACACCGACAACACACACACACACACACACACCGACAACACACACACACACACACACGACAACACAAACACACACACACCGACAACACACACACACACACACCGACAACACACACACACACACACCGACAACACACACACACACACACACACCGACAACACACACACACACACACACCGACACACACACACACACACACCGACAACACACACACACACAACACACACACACACACACACCGACAACACACACACACACACACGACAACACACACACACACACACACCGACAACACACACACACACACGACAACACACACACACACACACACACCGACAACACACACACACACACACCGACAACACACACACACACACACACACACCCGACAACACACAAACACACACACACCGACAACACACACACACACACACACGACACACACACACACACACCGACAACACACACACACACACACAACACACCGACAACACACACACACACACCGACCACACCACACACACACACACACACACACCGACAACACACACACACACACACCGACAACACACACACCACACACCACAACACACACACACACACACACACACCGACAACACACACACACACACACACCGACAACACACACACACACGACAACACACACACACACACACACACACACACACACCGACAACACACACACACACACAGCACACACACACACACAACACACCACACACACACACACCGACACACACACACACACACACACACCGACAACACACACACACACACACCGACAACACACACACACACACACACACACACACACACAACACACACACACACACGACAACACACACACACACACGACACACACACACACACGACAACACACACACACACACACACCGACAACACACACACACACACACACGACAACACACACACACACACGACAACACACACACACACACCGACAACACACACACACACACACAAACCGACAACACACACACACACACCGACAACACACACACACACACACCGACAACACACACACACACACACCGACAACACACACACACACACACACCGACAACACACACACACACACACACACCGACAACACACACACACACACACACCGACAACACACACACACACACACACGACAACACACACACACACACACACCGACAACACACACACACACACGACAACACACACACACACACACACACACACACACCGACAACACACACACACACCGACAACACACACACACACACACACACACACACACACACACACCACAACACACACACACACCGACAACACACACACACACACACCGACAACACACACACACACACACACCGACAACACAAACACACACACACACACACACACACACACACACACACACACACACACCGACAACACACACACACACACACACACACCACACACACACACACCGACAACACACACACACACAACACACACACACACACAGACACACACACACACACACCGACCACACACACACACCAACACACCGACAACACACACAACACGACACCGACAACACGACACACACTACACCGACACACACACACACACACCGACAACACACACACACACACACACACGACACACACACACCAGCAACACACACGACACACCAGCAACACACACACACACACCGACAACACACACACACACACACCGACAACACACACACACACACACCGACAACACACACACACACACACACCGACAACACCACACACACACACACCGACAACTCGCACACACACCGACAACACACACACGACACACACACACACAACACACACGACAACACACACACACACACACGACAACCGACAGACACACACACACACACCGACAACACACACACACACACCGATCACACACACACACACACTGACACACACACACACACACACCGACAACACACACACACACACACCGACAACACACACACACACACTCCGACAACACACACACACACACACGACACACACACACACACACACCGACAACACATAAACACACACACACCGACAACACACACACACACTCGACAACACACACACACTCACACACCGACAACACACACACACACACCGACAACACACACACACACCGACAACGACATCACACACACACACCGACAACACACACACACACGACACCGACAACACACACACACACACACGACAACACACACACACACACCGACAACACACACACACACCGACACCGACACACACACACAACACACACGACACACACACACCGACAACACACACACGACACACACACACACACACCGACAACACACACACACACACCGACAACACTCACACACACACACACCGACAACACACACACACACACTGACAACACACACACACACACACCGACAACACACACACACACACACACCGACACACACACACACACACGACCGACAACACACACACACACGACACACACACCGACAACACACACACACACACCGACAACACACACACACACAACGACCGACACACACACACACACACCGACAACACACACACACACACACACCGACATCACACACACACTCACCGACAACACACACACACACACCGACACCACACACACACACACACACCGACAACACACACACACACACACACCGACAACACACACACACACACCGACAACACACAAACACACACACACACCGACAACACACACACACACACCGACAACACACACACACACAACGACACACACACACACACACACCGACAACACACACACACACACACACCGACAACACACACACACACACACCGACAACACACACACACACACCGACAACACACACACACACACACACACCGACAACACACACGACACACCGACACCACACACACACACCGACACAACACACACACACACACCGACAACACACACACACACACACCGACAACACACACACACACACCGACAACACACACACACACACCGACAACACACCGACAACACACACACACACCGGCAACACACACACACACGACCACACACACACACACACACACCGACA
>NW_027675552.1:210000-215000 GCF_965601325.2 Salmo salar | reverse complement strand
ACACACACACACACCGACCACACACACACACAAACACACCGACAACACACACACACACACCGACAACACACACACACACACCGACAACACACACACACACACACCGACAACACACACACACACACACCGACAACACAAACACACACACACACACCGACAACACACACACACACACACACACCGACAACACACACACACACACACACCGACAACACACACACACACAACACACACACACCGACAACACACACACACACACACCGACCACACACACACAGAAAACACACCGACAACACACACACACACACCGACAACACACACACACACCGACAACACACACACACACACACCGACAACACACACACACACACCGACAACACACACACACACACACACACACACACAAACACCAGCAACACACACACACAGACCGACAACACACACACACACACACCGACAACACACACACACACACACCGACAACACACACACACACACACACAACACATACACACAGACACACCGACAACACACACACACACACCGACAACACACACAAACACAACACACACACACACACACACCGACAACACACACACACACACAGCGACAACACACACACACAAACACACCGACAACACACACACACACACCAACAAAGCACACACACACACCGACAACACACACACACACACCGACAACACACACACACACACACACACACCGACAACACACACACACACACCGACAACACACACACACACACCGACAACACATACACACACACACACCGACAACACACACACACACACCGACAACACACACAAACACAACACACACACACACACACTGACAACACACACACATACACACCGACAACACACACACACACACACCGACAACACACACACACACACCGACAACACACACACACACACCGACAACACACACACACACACACACACACACCGACAACACACACACACACCGACAACACACACACACACACACCGACAACACACACACACACACACCGACAACACACACACACACACCGACAACACACACACACACACCGACAACACACACACACACAACACACACACACACACCGACAACACACACACACACACACCGACCACACACACACACAAACACACCGAGAACACACACACACACACCGACAACACACACACACACAACAAACACACACACACCGACAACACACACACACACCGACCACACACACACACAAACACACCGACAACACACACACACACACCGACAACACACACACACACACCGACAACACACACACACACACACCGACAACACACACACACACACACCGACAACACAAACACACACACACACACCGACAACACACACACACACACACACACCGACAACACACACACACACACACACCGACAACACACACACACACAACACACACACACCGACAACACACACACACACACACCGACCACACACACACACAAACACACCGACAACACACACACACACACCGACAACACACACACACACCGACAACACACACACACACACACCGACAACACACACACACACACCGACAACACACACACACACACACACACACACACAAACACCAGCAACACACACACACAGACCGACAACACACACACACACACACCGACAACACACACACACACACACCGACAACACACACACACACACACCGACAACACATACACACACACACACCGACAACACACACACACACACACCGACAACACACACACACCGACAACACACACACACACACACACACACACCGACAACACACACACACACCGACAACACACACACACACAACACCGACAACAAACACACACACCGACAACACACACACACACAACACCGACATCACACACACACACACCGACAAAACACACACACCGACAACACACACACACACACACACTGACAACACACACACACACACACACCGACAACACACACACACCGACAACACACAAACACACACACACACCGACAACACACACACACACACACCGACAACACACACACACACAACACACACACACACACACACACCGACAACACACACACACACACACACCGACAACACACACACACACACACCGACAACACACACACACACACCGACAACACACACACACACACCGACAACACACACACACACACCGACAACACACACACACACACAACACACACACACACACCGACAACACACACACACACCAACAACACACACACACACACCGACAACACACACACACACACCGACAACACACACACAACACACACACACACCGACAACACACACACACCGACAACACACACACACACACACACACCGACAACACACACACACAAAACAACACACACACACACACACACCGACAACACACACACACACACACCGACAACACACACACACACACCGACAACACACACACACACACCGACAACACACACACACACACACCGACAACACATAAACACACACATCGACAACACACACACACACACACTGACAACACACACACATACACACCGACAACACACACACACACACCGACAACACACACACACACACCGACAACACACACACACACACCGACAACACACACACACACACACACACACACACCGACAACACACACACACACCGACAACACACACATACACACACCAACAACACACACACACACACACCGACAACACACACACACACCGACAACACACACACACACAACACACACACACACACACCGACAACACAAACACACACACACACACACACCGACAACACACACACACACACACACACACACCGACAACACACACACACCGACAACACACACACACACACACCGACAACACACACGCACCGACAACACACACACACACACACACAAACCGACAACACACACACACACACACCGACAACACACACACACACCGACAACACACACACACACACACCGACAACACATAAACACACACACACCGACAACACACACACACACACACTGACAACACACACACATACACACCGACAACACACACACACACACACCGACAACACACACACACACACCGACAACACACACACACACACCGACAACACACACACACACACACACACACACACCGACAACACACACACACACCGACAACACACACACACACACACCGACAACACACACACACACACACCGACAACACACACACACACACCGACAACACACACACACACACCGACAACACACACACACACAACACACACACACACACCGACAACACACACACACACACACCGACCACACACACACACAAACACACCGAGAACACACACACACACACCGACAACACACACACACACAACAAACACACACACACCGACAACACACACACACACACACCGACCACACACACACACAAACACACCGACAACACACACACACACACCGACAACACACACACACACACCGACAACACACACACACACACACCGACAACACACACACACACACACCGACAACACAAACACACACACACACACCGACAACACACACACACACACACACACCGACAACACACACACACACACACACCGACAACACACACACACACAACACACACACACCGACAACACACACACACACACACCGACCACACACACACAGAAAACACACCGACAACACACACACACACACCGACAACACACACACACACCGACAACACACACACACACACACCGACAACACACACACACACACCGACAACACACACACACACACACACACACACACAAACACCAGCAACACACACACACAGACCGACAACACACACACACACACACCGACAACACACACACACACACACCGACAACACACACACACACACACACAACACATACACACAGACACACCGACAACACACACACACACACCGACAACACACACAAACACAACACACACACACACACACACCGACAACACACACACACACACAGCGACAACACACACACACAAACACACCGACAACACACACACACACACCAACAAAGCACACACACACACCGACAACACACACACACACACCGACAACACACACACACACACACACACACCGACAACACACACACACACACCGACAACACACACACACACACCGACAACACATACACACACACACACCGACAACACACACACACACACCGACAACACACACAAACACAACACACACACACACACACTGACAACACACACACATACACACCGACAACACACACACACACACACCGACAACACACACACACACACCGACAACACACACACACACACCGACAACACACACACACACACACACACACACCGACAACACACACACACACCGACAACACACACACACACACACCGACAACACACACACACACACACCGACAACACACACACACACACCGACAACACACACACACACACCGACAACACACACACACACAACACACACACACACACCGACAACACACACACACACACACCGACCACACACACACACAAACACACCGAGAACACACACACACACACCGACAACACACACACACACAACAAACACACACACACCGACAACACACACACACACCGACCACACACACACACAAACACACCGACAACACACACACACACACCGACAACACACACACACACACCGACAACACACACACACACACACCGACAACACACACACACACACACCGACAACACAAACACACACACACACACCGACAACACACACACACACACACACACCGACAACACACACACACACACACACCGACAACACACACACACACAACACACACACACCGACAACACACACACACACACACCGACCACACACACACACAAACACACCGACAACACACACACACACACCGACAACACACACACACACCGACAACACAC
>NW_027675552.1:160000-207500 GCF_965601325.2 Salmo salar | reverse complement strand
ACATACACACCGACAACACACACACACACACCGACAACACACACACACACACCGACAACACACACACACACACCGACAACACACACACACACACACACACACACACACCGACAACACACACACACACCGACAACACACACACACACACACCGACAACACACACACACACACACCGACAACACACACACACACCGACAACACACACACACACAACACACACACACACACACCGACAACACAAACACACACACACACACACACCGACAACACACACACACACACACACACACACCGACAACACACACACACACACACACACACACCGACAACAAACACACACACCGACAACACACACACACACAACACACACACACCGACAACACACACACACACACACCGACCACACACACACACAAACACACCGACAACACACACACACACACCGACAACACACACACACACACACCGACAACACACACACACACACCGACAACACACACACACACCGACAACACACACACACCGACAACACACACACACACAAACACCAGCAACACACACACACATACCGACAACAAACACACACACACCGACAACACACACACACACACACCGACAACACACACACACACACACCGACAACACATACACACACACACACCGACAACACACACACACCGACAACACACACACACACACACACACACACACCGACAACACACACACACACACCGACAACACACACACACAGCGACAACACACACACACAAACACACCGACAACACACACACACACACCAACAACACACACACACTCCGACAACACACACACACACACCGACAACACACACACACACACACACACACACACACCGACAACACACACACACACACCGACAACACACACACACACACCGACAAAACACACACACACACACACACACACACCGACAACACACACACACACACACACACACACACCAACAACACACACACACACCGACAACACACACACACACAACACACACACACACACCGACAAAACACACACGCACACACCGACAACACAAACACACACACACACCGACAACACACCCACAACACACACACACACACACCGACAACACACACACACCGACAACACACACACACACACACACACACACACCGACAACACACACACACACACACCGATAACACACACACACCGACAACACACACACACACACACACACCGACAACACACACACACACACACCGACAACACACACACACACACCGACAACACACACACACACACACCGACAACACACACACACAACACACACACACCCACACACACACCGACAACACACACACACACACACACCGACAACACACACACACACACACACACCGACAACACACACACACACACCGACAACACACACACACACACACACCGACAACACACACACGCACACCGACAACACACATACACACCGACAACACACACACACACACCGACAACACACACACACACACACCGACAACACATAAACACACACACACCGACAACACACACACACACACACTGACAACACACACACATACACACCGACAACACACACACACACACACACCGACAACACACACACACACACCGACAACACACACACACACACACACCGACAACACACACACACACACACACCGACAACACACACACTCACACACACACACCGACAACACACACACTCACACACACACACCGACAACACACACACACACAAAACACACACACACCGACAACACACACACACACACACCGACAAAACACACACGCACACACCGACAACACACCCACACACACACCGACAACACACCCACAACACTCACACACACACACACCGACAACACACACACACACCGACAACACACACACACACACCGACAACACACACACACACCGACAACACACACACACACACACAAACCGACAACACACACACACACACACCGACAACACACACACACCGACAACACACACACACACACACCGACAACACATAAACACACACACACCGACAACACACACACACACACACTGACAACACACACACATACACACCGACAACACACACACACACACACCGACAACACACACACACACCGACAACACACACACACACACACCGACAACACACACACACACACACACACACACACACCGACAACACACACACACACCGACAACACACACACACACCGACAACACACACACACACAACACACACACACACACCGACAAAACACACACGCACACACCGACAACACACACACACACACACAAACACACACCGACAACACACACACACACAAACACCAGCAACACACACACACATACCGACAACACACACACACACACACACTGACAACACACACACACCGACAACACACACACACACACACCGACAACACACACACACCGACAACACACACACACACACACACACACACCGACAACACACACACACACCGACAACACACACACACACAACACCGACAACACACACACACACACCGACAACACACACACACACACCGACAACACACACACACACACACACACTGACAACACACACACACACACCGACAACACACACACACACACCGACAACACACACACACACACACCGACAACACACAAACACACACACCGACAACACACACACACACAACACACACACACACACCGACAACACACACACACACACACCGACAACACACACACACACACCGACAACACACACACACACACACACCGACAACACACACACACACACACCGACAACACACACACACACACCGACAACACACACACACACACACCGACAACACACACACACACCGAAAACACACACACACACAACACACACACACACACCGACAACACACACCAACAACACACACACACACACCGACAACACACCGACAACACACACACACACCGACAACACACACACACCGACAACACACACACACCGACAACACACACACACACACCGACAACACACACACGCACACCGACAACACACACACACACACACCGACAACACATAAACACACACACACCGACAACACACACACACACACACTGACAACACACACACATACACACCGACAACACACACACACACACCGACAACACACACACACACACCGACAACACACACACACACACCGACAACACACACACACACCGACAACACACACACACACACACCGACAACACACACACACACACACACCGACAACACACACACACACCGACAACACACACACACACAACACACACACACACACACCGACAACACAAACACACACACACACACACACCGACAACACACACACACACACACACACACACCGACAACACACACACACACACACACACACACACACCGACAACAAACACACACACCGACAACACACACACACACAACACACAAACACCGACAACACACACACACACACACCGACCACACACACACACAAACACACCGACAACACACACACACACACCGACAACACACACACACACACCGACAACACACACACACACACACCGACAACACACACACACACACCGACAACACACACACACACACACACACACACACACACACACACCGACAACACACACACACCGACAACACACACACACACAAACACCAGCAACACACACACACATACCGACAACACACACACACACACACCGACAACACACACACACACACCGACAACACACCCACAATACACACACACACACACCGACAACACACACACACCGACAACACACACACACACACACACCGACAACACACACACACACACACCGACAACACACACACACACACACACACACCGACAACACACACACACCGACAACACACACACACACACACACACACACCGACAACACACACACACACCGACAACACACACACACACAACACCGACAACACACACACACACACCGACAACACACACACACACACCGACAACACACACACACACACACACACTGACAACACACACACACACACCGACAACACACACACACACACCGACAACACACACACACACACACCGACAACACACAAACACACACACCGACAACACACACACACACAACACACACACACACACCGACAACACACACACACACACACCGACAACACACACACACACACCGACAACACACACACACACACCGACAACACACACACACACACACCGACAACACACACACACACACCGACAACACACACACACACACACCGACAACACACACACACACCGAAAACACACACACACACAACACACACACACACACCGACAACACACACCAACAACACACACACACACACCGACAACACACCGACAACACACACACACACCGACAACACACACACACCGACAACACACACACACCGACAACACACACACACACACCGACAACACACACACGCACACCGACAACACACACACACACACACCGACAACACATAAACACACACACACCGACAACACACACACACACACACTGACAACACACACACATACACACCGACAACACACACACACACACCGACAACACACACACACACACCGACAACACACACACACACACCGACAACACACACACACACCGACAACACACACACACACACACCGACAACACACACACACACACACACCGACAACACACACACACACCGACAACACACACACACACAACACACACACACACACACCGACAACACAAACACACACACACACACACACCGACAACACACACACACACACACACACACACCGACAACACACACACACACACACACACACACACACCGACAACAAACACACACACCGACAACACACACACACACAACACACAAACACCGACAACACACACACACACACACCGACCACACACACACACAAACACACCGACAACACACACACACACACCGACAACACACACACACACACCGACAACACACACACACACACACCGACAACACACACACACACACCGACAACACACACACACACACACACACACACACACACACACACCGACAACACACACACACCGACAACACACACACACACAAACACCAGCAACACACACACACATACCGACAACACACACACACACACACCAACAACACACACACACACACCGACAACACACCCACAATACACACACACACACACCGACAACACACACACACCGACAACACACACACACACACACACCGACAACACACACACACACACACCGACAACACACACACACACACACACACACCGACAACACACACACACACCGATAACACACACACACCGACAACACACACACACACACACACACCGACAACACACACACACACACCGACAACACACACACACACACCGACAACACACACACACACACACCGACAACACACACACACAACACACACACACCCACACACACACCGACAACACACACACACACACACACACACCGACAACACACACACACACACACCGACAACACACACACACACACACCGACAACACACACACGCACACCGACAACACACATACACACCGACAACACACACACACACACACCGACAACACACACACACACCGACAACACACACACACAACACACACACACCCACACACACACCGACAACACACACACACACACACAGCGACAAAAAACACACACAAACACACACACACACACACACACACACCGACAACACACACACACACCGACAACACACACACACACCGACAACACACACACACACAACACACACACACACACCGACAAAACACACACGCACACACCGACAACACACACACACACACACACACACACCGACAACACACACACACACAAACACCAGCAACACACACACACACACCGACAACACACACACACACACACACTGACAACACACACACACCGACAACACACACACACACACACCGACAACACACACACACACACACCGACAACACACACACACCGACAACACACACACACACACACACACACACCGACAACACACACACACACCGACAACACACACACACACAACACCGACAACACACACACACACACCGACAACACACACACACCGACAACACACACACACACACACACACTGACAACACACACACACACACCGACAACACACACACACCGACAACACACACACACACACACACACACCGACAACACACAAACACACACACCGACAACACACACACACACAACACACACACACACACCGACAACACACACACACACACACACCGACAACACACACACACACACCGACAACACACACACACACACACACCGACAACACACACACACACACACCGACAACACACACACACACACCGACAACACACACACACACACACCGACAACACACACACACACCGAAAACACACACACACACAACACACACACACACACCGACAACACACACCAACAACACACACACACACACCGACAACACACCGACAACACACACACACACCGACAACAAACACACACCGACAACACACACACACCGACAACACGCACACACACACACACACACCGACAACACACACACACACACACCGACAACACACACACACACACACCGACAACACACACACACACACCGACAACACACACACACACACACTGACAACACATAAACACACACACACCGACAACACACACACACACACACTGACAACAAACACATACACACCGACAACACACACACACACACCGACAACACACACACACACACCGACAACACACACACACACACCGACAACACACACACACACCGACAACACACACACACACACACCGACAACACACACACACACACACCGACAACACACACACACACCGACAACACACACACACACAACACACACACACACACACCGACAACACAAACACACACACACACACACCGACAACACACACACACACACACACACACACCGACAACAAACACACACACCGACAACACACACACACACAACACACACACACCGACAACACACACACACACACACCGACCACACACACACACAAACACACCGACAACACACACACACACACCGACAACACACACACACACACCGACAACACACACACACACACACCGACAACACACACACACACACCGACAACACACACACACACACACACACACACACACACACACCGACAACACACACACACACACCGACAACACACACACACACACCGACAACACACACACACACACACACACACTGACAACACACACACACACACCGACAACACACACACACCGACAACACACACACACACAACACACACACACACACCGACAACACACACACACACACACACCGACAACACACACACACACCGACAACACACACACACACACACACCGACAACACACACACACCACCGACAACACACACACACACACCGACAACACACACACACACACACCGACAACACACACACACACCGAAAACACACACACACACAACACACACACACACACCGACAACAGACACCAACAACACACACACACACACCGACAACACACCGACAACACACACACACACCGACAACACACACACACCGACAACACACACACACCGACAACACACACACACACACCGACAACACACACACACACACACCGACAACACACACACACACACACCGACAACACACACACACACACCGACAACACACACACACACACACCGACAACACATAAACACACACACACCGACAACACACACACACACACACTGACAACACACACACATACACACCGACAACACACACACACACACCGACAACACACACACACACACCGACAACACACACACACACACCGACAACACACACACACACCGACAACACACACACACACACACCGACAACACACACACACACACACCGACAACACACACACACACCGACAACACACACACACACAACACACACACACACACACCGACAACACAAACACACACACACACACACACCGACAACACACACACACACACACACACACACACCGACAACACATACACACACACACACACACACCGACAACAAACACACACACCGACAACACACACACACACACAACACACACACACCGACAACACACACACACACACACCGACCACACACACACACAAACACACCGACAACACACACACACACACCGACAACACACACACACACACCGACAACACACACACACACACACCGACAACACACACACACACACCGACAACACACACACACACACACACACACACACACACACACACACCGACAACACACACACACCGACAACACACACACACACAAACACCAGCAACACACACACACATACCGACAACACACACACACACACACCGACAACACACACACACACACACGACAACAACACACACACACACACCGACAACACATACACACAAACACACCGACAACACACACACACCGACAACACGACACACACACACACACACACACCGACAACACACACACACACACCGACAACACACACACACAGCGACAACACACACACACAAACACACCGACAACACACACACACACCAACAACACACACACACACACACCGACAACACACACACACACACCGACAACACACACACACACCACACAACACACACACACACACACCGACAACACACACACACACACCGACAACACACACACACACACCGACAACACACACACACCGACACACACACACACACACACCGACAACACACACACACACACACGCACACCAACAACACACACACACACCGACAACACACACACACACACACACACACACACAACACACACACACACACACCACACAACACACACACACACCGACAACACACACACACACACACACACACCGACAACACACACACGCACACACCGACAACACACACACACACACACACACCGACAACACACACACACACACACACCGACAACTCACACACACACACACCGACAACACACACACACACACACACACACCGACAACACACACACACACACACCGACAACACACACACACACACCGACAACACACACACACACACACCGACAACACACACACACACACACACACACCCACACACACACCGACAACACACACACACACACACACCGACAACACACACACACACACACACACCGACAACACACACACACACACACCGACAACACACACACACACCACACCGACAACACACACACCACACCGACAACACACATACACACCGACAACACACACACACACACACCGACAACACACACACACACCGACAACACACACACACAGCACACACACACCACACACACACCGACAACACACACACACACACACACGACAACACACACACACACCACACACACACACACACACACCGACACCCACACACACACCGACAACACACACACACACACCGACAACACACACACACACAACACACACACACACACCGACAACACACACACGCACACACCGACAACACACACACACACACACACACACACCGACAACACACACACACACAAACACCAGCAACACACACACACACCGACAACACACACACACACACACACTGACAACACACACACACCGACAACACACACACACACACACCGACAACACACACACACACACACCGACAACACACACACACCGACAACACACACACACACACACACACACCGACAACACACACACACACCGACAACACACACACACACACACCGACAACACACACACACACACCGACAACACACACACACACACCGACAACACACACACACACACACACATGACAACACACACACACACACCGACAACACACACACACCGACAACACACACACACACACACACCGACAACACACAAACACACACACCGACAACACACACACACACAACACACACACACACACCGACAACACACACACACACACACACCGACAACACACACACACACACCGACAACACACAGACACACACACACCGACAACACACACACACACACCGACAACACACACACACACACCGACAACACACACACACACACACCGACAACACACACACACACCGAAAACACACACACACACAACACACACACACACACCGACAACACACACCAACAACACACACACACACACCGACAACACACCGACAACACACACACACACCGACAACAAACACACACCGACAACACACACACACCGACAACACGCACACACACACACACACCGACAACACACACACACACACACCGACAACACACACACACACACACCGACAACACACACACACACACCGACAACACACACACACACACACCCGACAACACAAAACACACACACACCGACAACACACACACACACACACTGACAACAAACACAACACACCGACAACACACACACACACACCGACAACACACACACACACACCGACAACACACACACACAACACACATACACACCGACAACACACACACACACACACCGACACACACACACACACACACCGACAACACACACACACACCGACAACACACACACACACAACACACACACACACACACCGACAACACAAACACACACACACACACACACCGACAACACACACACACACACACACACACACCGACAACACACACACACACACACACACACCGACAACACACACACACACCGACAACACACACACACACAACACACACACACCGACAACACACACACACACACACCGACCACACACACACAAACACACCGACAACACACACACACACACCGACAACACACACACACACACCGACAACACAAACACACACACACCGACAACACACACACACACACACCGACAACACACACACACACACACACACACACACAACACCGACAACACACACACACACACCGACAACACACACACACACACCGACAACACACACACACACACACACACTGACAACACACACACACACACCGACAACACACACACACCGACAACACACACACACACACACACACCGACAACACACAAACACACACACCGACAACACACACACACACAACACACACACACACACCGACAACACACACACACACACACACCGACAACACACACACACACACCGACAACACACACACACACACACACCGACAACACACACACACACACACCGACAACACACACACACACACCGACAACACACACACACCACACCGACAACACACACACACACCGAAAACACACACACACACACCGACAACACACACCAACAACACACACACACACACCGACAACACACCGACAACACACACACACACCGACAACAAACACACACCGACAACACACACACACCGACAACACGCACACACACACACACACCGACAACACACACACACACACACCGACAACACACACACACACACACCGACAACACACACACACACACCGACAACACACACACACACACACCGACAACACATAAACACACACACACCGACAACACACACACACACACACTGACAACAAACACATACACACCGACACACACACACACACACACCGACAACACACACACACACACCGACAACACACACACACCGACAACACACACACACACCGACAACACACACACACACACACCGACAACACACACACACACACACCGACAACACACACACACACCGACAACACACACACACACAACACACACACACACACACCGACAACACAAACACACACACACACACACACCGACAACACACACACACACACACACACACACACCGACAACACACACACACACACACACACACACCGACAACAAACACACACACCGACAACACACACACACACAACACACACACACCGACAACACACACACACACACACCGACCACACACACACAACACACACCACAACGACACACACACACACCGACAACACACACACACACACCGACAACACACACACACACACACCGACAACACACACACACACACACACAACACACACGCACACACCGACAACACACACACACACACCGACAACACACGCACACACACCGACAACACACACACACACACACACCGACAACACACACACACACACCGACAACACACACACACACGACACACACACACACACGACACACACACCGACACACACACACCGACACACACGACAACACACACACACGACAACACACACACACACACCGACAACACACACACACACACCGCAACACGCACACACACACACGACAACACACCGACAACACACACACACACACACACCGACAACACACACACACACACACCGACAACACACACACACACACACCGACAACACACACACACACACCGACGACACACACACACACACACACCGACAACACACACACACACACCGACAACACACACCACCGACACACACACACACACACACACACCGACAACACACACACACACGACCGACAACACACACACACACACACCGACAACCGACAACACACACACACACACACCGACAACACACACACACACACCGACAACACACACACACACACACCGACAACACACACACACACACCGACAACAACACACACACACACACCGACAACACACACACACACACACCGACAACACACACACACACACACACAACACACACACACACACCGACAACACACACCACACCGACAACACACACACACACACCGACACACACACACACCGACAACACACACACACACCGACAACACACACACACACACCGACAACACACACACACACACACCGACAACACACACACACACCGACAACACACACACACACACACCACACACACACACCGACACACACACACACACACACACACGACACACCACAACACACACACACACCGACAACACACACACACACACACCGACAACACACACACACACACCGACACACACACACACACCACACACACACACACCGACAACACACACACACACACACCGACACACACACACACACACCGACAACACACACACACACACCGACAACACACACACACACACCGACAACAACACACACACACACACCGACAACACACACACCACACACCGACACACACACACACACACCGACAACACACACACACCGACACACACACACACACCCGACAACACACACACACACACACCGACAAACACACACACACACACACACCGACAACACACACACACACACCGACAACACACACACACCCGACAACACACACACACACACACGACAACACCACACACACACACACACACACCGACAACACACACACACACACACACCGACAACACACACACACACACACACCGACAACACACACACACACCGACACACACACACACACACACACCGACAACACACACACACACACCACAAACCGACAACACACACACACACACACCGACAACACACACACACACACCACACACACACACACACCGACAACACACACACACACACACACGACAACACACACACACACACCGACAACACACACACACACACACACACACCGACAACACACACACACACACACACCGACAACACACACACACACACCGACACACACACACACACACACCGACAACACACACACACACACACCGACAACACACACACACACACCGACAACACACACACACACCACACACCGACAACACACACACACACACCGACAACACACACACACACACACGACAACACACACACACCGACAACACACACACACACACACGACACCGACAACACACACACACACGACACCGACACACACACACACCACACACGACACACACACACACACACACCGACAACACACACACACACACACCGACAACACACACACACACCACTGACAACACACCACACACACACACCGACAACACACACTCACACACACACCGACAACACACACACACACACACCGACAACACACACACACACACACCGACAACACACACACACACCGACAACACACACACACACAACACGACACACACACACCGACAACACACACCGACAACACACACACACACACCGACAACGACACACACACACACACCGACAACACACACACGACACACACACACACACACCGACAACACACACACACGCACACACCGACAACAGACACACACACACCACACCGACAACACACACACACACACACCGACAACACACACACACACCGACAACACGCACACACCGACAACACACACACACACACCGACAACACACACACACACACCACCGACACACACACACACACCGAAACACACACACACACACACACCGACAACACACACTCACACACCGACAACACACACACACACACACCGACAACACACACACACACACCGACAACACACACACACACACACGACACACACACACACACTGACAACGACACACACACACACACCGACAACACACACACACACACACCGACAACACACACACACGACAACACACACACACACACACACCGACAACACACACACACACCGACAACACACACACACACACACCGACACACACACACACCGACAACACACACACGACACACACACACACACACACCGACAACACACACACATACACACCGACAACACACACACACACCGACAACACACACACACACACCGACAACACACACACACACACCGACAACACACACACACACACACACACACACGCCCACACACACACACACCGTGCGGCCCACACACACACACCCACACACGACACACACACCACACACACACACACTGACACACACACACACACACACGCACACACACACACACACCGACAACACACACACACACACACACACACCGACAACACACACACACACACACACCGACACCGACACACACACACACACACACACACCGACAACAACACACACACCGAGCACACACACACATCGACAACAACACACACACACACCGACAACACACACACACACAACACACACGCACCGACAACACACACACACACACACCGACCACACACACACACACCGACAACACACACACACACACCGACAACACACACACACACACACCGACAACACACACACACACACCGACACAACACACACACACACACACACACACACACACACACACACACACACTGACAACACACACACACCGACAACACACACACACACAAACACCATAACACACACACACATACCGACAACACACACACACACACACCGACAACACACACACACACACACCGACAACACACACACACACACACACCGACAACACACACACACATCACACTGACACCGACATACACACACACACACCGACAACACACACACACACACGCACACACACACCGACAACACACACACACACACCGACAACACGCACACACAGCGACAACACACACACACAAGCACACCGACACACACACACACACACCAACAACACACACACACACACACACCGACAAAAAACACACACACACCGACAACACACACACACACACACACACACCGACGCACACACACACACACACACTCGGGGACAACACACACACACACACACCGACAACACACACACACACACACCGACAACACACACACACACACACACCGACAACACACACACACACACCGACAACACACACACACACACACACACACCGACAACACACACACACACCGACAACACACACACACACACAACACACACACACCGACAAAACACACACGCACACACCGACAACACACACACACACACACACCGACAACACACCCACAACACACACACACACACACCGACAACACACACACACCGACAACAACACACACACACACACACACACCGACAACACACACACACACACACGCCCACAACACACACACACACACCGACAACACACACACACACACACACCGACAACACACACACACACACACACACACCGACAACACACACACACACACACACACCCGGACAACACACACACACACACACACACCGACAACACACACACACACACCGACAACACACACACACACACCGACAACACACACACACACACACCGACAACACACACACACACACACACCTCGACAACACACACACACACACCGACAACACACACACACACACCGACAACACACACACACACAACACACACACACACACACACACACACACCGACAACACAAACACACACACACACACACACCGACAGCCACACACACACACACACACACACCGACAACACACACACACACACACACACACACACACACACACCGACAACAAACACACACACCGACAACACACACACACACAACACACACACACACCGACAACACACACACACACACACTGACCACACACACACACAAACACACCGCAACACACACACACACACACACACCGACAACACACACACACACACACCGACAACACACACACACACACACCGACAACACACACACACACACCGACAACACACACACACACACACACACACACCGACAACACACACACACACCGACAACACACACACACACACACACACACACACACCGACAAAACACACACGCACACACACCATGACACACACACACACACACACCGACAACACACCCACAACACACACACACACACACCGACAACACACACACACCGACAACACACACACACACACACACACACCGACAACACACACACACACACCGACAAACACACACACACACACCGACAACACACACACACACACACACCGACACACACACACACACACACAACACACACACACCCACACACACACCGACAACACACACACACACACACACACCGACAACACACACACACACACACACACACCGACAACACACACACACCACCGACAACACACACACACACACCGACAACACACACACACACACCGACAACACACACACACACACACACTGACAACACACACACACACACACACCGACAACACACACACACCGACAACACACACACACACACACACACACCGACAACACACAAACACACACACCGACAACACACACACACACACAACACACACACACACACACTGACAACACACACACACACACACACACACCGACAACACACACACACACACACACCGACAACACACACACACACACACACCGACAACACACACACACACACACCGACAACACACACACACACACCGACACACACACACACACACACACCGACAACACACACACACACCGCGAACACACACACACACACAACACACACACACACACCGACAACACACACCAACAACACACACACACACACCGACAACACACTGACAACACACACACACACACTCGACAACACACACACACCGACAACACACACACACCGACAACACACACACACACACACACCGACAACACACACACACACACACACCGACAACACACACACACACACACGACAACACACACACACACACCGACAACACACACACACCACACCACACCCGACCACACACACACCACACACACCCGACAACACACACACACACACCGACAACACACACACACACACCGACAACACACACACACACACACCGACAACACACACACACACACCGACAACACACACACACACACACCACACACACCGACAACACACACACACACACCGACAACCACACACACACACACACACACACACACCGACAAACACACACACACACACCGACAACACACACACACACACACACCGACAACACACACACACACAACACACACACACACACACCGACAACACACACACACCGACACACACACCACACACACACACACCACACCGACAACACACACACACACACCGACAACACACACACACACACCGACAACACACACACACACACACCGACAACACACACACACACACGACAACACACACACACCCACACACACACCGACAACACACACACACACACACACACCGACAACACACACACACACACACACACACCGACAACACACACACACACACGACAACACACCACACACACACCGACAACACACACACACACACACCGACAACACACACACACACACACACCGACAACACACACACACACACACACGACAACACACACACACACACACGACAACACACACACACACACACACCGACACACACACACACACACACCGACAACACACACACACACACCGACACACACACCGACAACACACACGACACACACACACACACACCGACAACACACACACACACACACACCGACAACACACACACACACACACACACACACCGACAACACGCACACACACACACACACACGACACACACGCACACACCGACAACACACACACACACACCGACAACACACACACACACACACCGACAACACACACACACACACCGACAACACACACACACACACACCGACAACACACACACACACACACCGACAACACACACACACACACACCGACAACACACACACACACACACCACACACACACACACACACCGACAACACACACACACACACACACCACACACACACACACACACACACCGACAACACACACACACACACAACACACACACACCGACAACACACACACACACACACACACCGACAACACACACACACACACAGACACACACACCGACAACACACACACACACACCGACAACACACACACACACAACACACACACACACACACACACACACCGACAACACAAACACACACACACACACACACCGACAACACACACACACACACACACACACCGACAACACAACACACACACCGACAACACACACACACACAACACACACACACCGACAAACACACACACACACACCGACCACACACACACACAAACACACCGACAACACACACACACACACCGACAACACACACACACACACCGACAACACACACACACACACACCGACAACACACACACACACCGACAACACACACACACACACACCGACAAAACACACACACACACACCGACAACACACACACACACCGACAACACACACACACACAACACACACACACACACACACACACACCGACAACACAAACACACACACACACACACACCGACAACACACACACACACACACACACCGACAACACACACACACACACAGACACACACACCGACAACAAACACACACACCGACAACACACACACACACAACACACACACACCGACAACACACACACACACACCGACCACACACACACACAACACACCGACAACACACACACACACACCGACAACACACACACACACACCGACAACACACACACACACACACCGACAACACACACACACACACCGACAACACACACACACACACTGACAACACACACACACACACACACCGACAACACACACACACCGACAACACACACACACACACACACACACACCGACAACACACACACACACACACCGACAACACACACACACACAACACACACACACACACCGACAACACACACACACACACACACACCGACAACACACACACACACACACACCGACAACACACACACACACACACACCGACAACACACACACACACACACCGACAACACACACACACACACCGACAACACACACACACACACACCGACAACACACACACACACCGACAACACACACACACACAACACACACACACACACCGACAACACACACCACAACACACACACACACACCGACAACACACTGACAACACACACACACACCGACAACACACACACACCGACAACACACACACACCGACAACACACACACACACACAACCGACAACACACACACACACACACCGACAACACACACACACACACACCGACAACACACACACACACACCGACAACACACACACACACACACCGACAACACATAAACACACACACACCGACAACACACACACACACACACTGACAACACACACACATACACACCGACAACACACACACACACCGACAACACACACACACACACCGACAACACACACACACACACCGACAACACACACACACACACACACACACCGACAACACACACACACACCGACAACACACACACACACACACCGACAAAACACACACACACACACCGACAACACACACACACACCGACAACACACACACACACAACACACACACACACACACACACACACACCGACAACACAAACACACACACACACACACCGACAACACACACACACACACACACCGACAACACACACACACACACACACACACCGACAACAAACACACACACCGACAACACACACACACACAACACACACACACCGACAACACACACACACACACACCGACCACACACACACACAAACACACCGACAACACACACACACACACCGACAACACACACACACACACCGACAACACACACACACACACACACACACCGACAACACACACACACACACCGACAACACACACACACACACACACACACACACACACACACACCGACAACACACACACACCGACAACACACACACACACAACACCAGCAACACACACACACACACCGACAACACACACACACACACACCGACAACACACACACACACACACCGACAACACACACACACACACACCGACAACACATACACACACACACACCGACAACACACACACACACCGACAACACACACACACACACACACACACACACCGACAACACACACACACACACCGACAACACACACACACAGCGACAACACACACACACAAACACACCGACAACACACACACACACCGACAACACACACACACACAACACACACACACACACACACACACACACCGACAACACAAACACACACACACACACACCGACAACACACACACACACACACACCGACAACACACACACACACACACACACACCGACAACAAACACACACACCGACAACACACACACACACAACACACACACACCGACAACACACACACACACACACACCGACCACACACACACACAAACACACCGACAACACACACACACACACCGACAACACACACACACACACCGACAACACACACACACACACACACACACCGACAACACACACACACACACCGACAACACACACACACACACACACACACACACACACACACACCGACAACACACACACACCGACAACACACACACACACAAACACCAGCAACACACACACACATACCGACAACACACACACACACACACCGACAACACACACACACACACACCGACAACACACACACACACACACCGACAACACATACACACACACACACCGACAACACACACACACACCGACAACACACACACACACACACACACACACACCGACAACACACACACACACACCGACAACACACACACACAGCGACAACACACACACACAAACACACCGACAACACACACACACACACCAACAACACACACACACACACACCGACAAAAAACACACACACACCGACAACACACACACACACACACACACACCGACAACACACACACACACACCGACAACACACACACACACACCGACAACACACACACACACACACACCGACAACACACACACACACACACACCGACAACACACACACACACACCGACAACACACACACACACACACACACACACCGACAACACACACACAAACCGACAACACACACACACACAACACACACACACCGACAAAACACACACGCACACACCGACAACACACACACACACACACACCGACAACACACCCACAACACACACACACACACACCGACAACACACACACACCGACAACACACACACACACACACACACCGACAACACACACACACACACCGACAACACACACACACACACCGACAACACACACACACACACACCGACAACACACACACACACAACACACACACACCCACACACACACCGACAACACACACACACACACACACACCGACAACACACACACACACACACACACCGACAACACACACACACACCGACAACACACACACACACACCGACAACACACACACACACACCGACAACACACACACACACACACACCGACAACACACACACACACACCGACAACACACACACACACACCGACAACACACACACACACAACACACACACACACATACACACACACCGACAACACAAACACACACACACAAACACACCGACAACACACACACACACACACACACCGACAACACACACACACACACACACACACACACACACCGACAACAAACACACACACCGACAACACACACACACACAACACACACACACCGACAACACACACACACACACACCGACCACACACACACACAAACACACCGACAACACACACACACACACCGACAACACACACACACACACACCGACAACACACACACACACACCGACAACACACACACACACACACACACACACACCGACAACACACACACACACCGACAACACACACACACACAACACACACACACCGACAAAACACACACGCACACACCGACAACACACACACACACACACACCGACAACACACCCACAACACACACACACACACACCGACAACACACACACACCGACAACACACACACACACACACACACACCGACAACACACACACACACACCGACAACACACACACACACACCGACAACACACACACACACACACCGACAACACACACACACACAACACACACACACCCACACACACACCGACAACACACACACACACACACACACACCGACAACACACACACACACACACACACACCGACAACACACACACACACCGACAACACACACACACACACCGACAACACACACACACACACCGACAACACACACACACACACACCGACAACACACACACACCGACAACACACACACACACACCGACAACACACACACACACAACACACACACACACACACACACACACCGACAACACAAACACACACACACACACACACACCGACAACACACACACACACACACACACACACCGACAACAAACACACACACCGACAACACACACACACACAACACACACACACCGACAACACACACACACACACACCGACCACACACACACACAAACACACCGACAACACACACACACACACCGACAACACACACACACACACCGACAACACACACACACACACACCGACAACACACACACACACCGACAACACACACACACACACACCGACAAAACACACACACACACACCGACAACACACACACACACCGACAACACACACACACAAAACACACACACACACACACACACACACCGACAACACAAACACACACACACACACACACCGACAACACACACACACACACACACACACCGACAACACACACACACACACAGACACACACACCGACAACAAACACACACACCGACAACACACACACACACAACACACACACACCGACAACACACACACACACACACCGACCACACACACACACAAACACACCGACAACACACACACACACACCGACAACACACACACACACACCGACAACACACACACACACACACCGACAACACACACACACACACCGACAACACACACACACACACACACACACACACACACACACCGACAACACACACACACCGACAACACACACACACACAAACACCAGCAACACACACACACATACCGACAACACACACACACACACACCGACAACACACACACACTGACAACACACACACACACACACCGACAACACATACACACACACACACCGACAACACACACACACACACCGACAACACACACACACACACACACACACACACCGACAACACACACACACACACCGACAACACACACACACAGCGACAACACACACACACAAACACACCAACAACACACACACACACACCAACAACACACACACACACACACCGACAACACACACACACACACCGACAACACACTCACACACACACACACACCGACAACACACACACACACACCGACAACACACACACACACACCGACAACACACACACACACACACACCGACAACACACACACACACACACACCGACAACACACACACACACACCGACAACACACACACACACACACACACACACACCGACAACACACACACACACCGACAACACACACACACACAACACACACACACCGACAAAACACACACGCACACATCGACAACACACACACACACACACACCGACAACACACCCACAACACACACACACACACACCGACAACACACACACACCGACAACACACACACACACACACAGACCGACAACACACACACACACACCGACAACACACACACACACACCGACAACACACACACACACACACCGACAACACACACACACAACACACACACACCCACACACACACCGACAACACACACACACACACACACACCGACAACACACACACACACACACCGACAACACACACACACACCGACAACACACACACACACACCGACAACACACACACACACACCGACAACACACACACACACCGACAACACACACACACACACCGACAACACACACACACACACACCGACAACACATAAACACACACACACCGACAACACACACACACACACACTGACAACACACACACATACACACCGACAACACACACACACACACCGACAACACACACACACACACCGACAACACACACACACACACCGACAACACACACACACACACACACCGACAACACACACACACACACCGACAACACACACACTCACACACACACACCGACAACACACACACACACAACACACACACACACACCGACAACACACACACACACACACACACCGACAAAACACACACGCACACACCGACAACACACACACACACACACCGACAACACACTCACAACACTCACACACACACACACCGACAACACACACACACACCGACAACACACACACACACACCGACAACACACACACACACCGACAACACACACACACACACCGACAACACACACACACACACACAAACCGACAACACACACACACACACACCGACAACACACACACACACCGACAACACACACACACACACACCGACAACACATAAACACACACACACCGACAACACACACACACACACACTGACAACACACACACATACACACCGACAACACACACACACACACACACACCGACAACACACACACACACCGACAACACACACACACACACCGACAACACACACACACACACACACACACACACACCGACAACACACACACACACCGACAACACACACACACACACACCGACAACACACACACACACACACCGACAACACACACACACACCGACAACACACACACACACACACACACCGACAACACAAACACACACACACACACCGACAACACACACACACACACACACACACCGACAACACACACACACACACACACCGACAACACACACACACACACCGACAACACACACACACAACACACACACACACACCGACAACACACACACACACACACCGACCACACACACACACAAACACACCGACAACACACACACACACCGACAACACACACACACACACCCCGACAACACACACACACACACACCGACAACACACACACACACACCGACAACACACACACACTCACACACACCGACAACACACACACACACACCGACAACACACACACACACACACACACACACCGACAACACACACACACACCGACAACACACACACACACACACCGACAACACACACACACACACACCGACAACACACACACACACCGACAACACACACACACACAACACACACACACACACACCGACAACACAAACACACACACACACACACCGACAACACACACACACACACACACACCGACAACACACACACACACACACACCGACAACACACACACCGACAACACACACACACACAACACACACACACACACACCTACAACACACACACACACACACCGACCACACACACACACAAACACACCGAGAACACACACACACACACCGACAACACACACACACACACCGACAACACACACACACACAACACACACACACACACCGACAACACACACACACACACACCGACCACACACACACACAAACACACCGACAACACACACACACACACCGACAACACACACACACACACCCCGACAACACACACACACACACACACCGACAACACACACACACACACCGACAACACACACACACACACACACACACACACACACACCGACAACACACACACACACACACCGACAACACACACACACACAAACACCAGCAACACACACACACATACCGACAACACACACACACACACCGACAACACACACACACACACCGACAACACACACACACACACACACCGACAACACATACACACACACACCGACAACACACACACACACACCGACAACACACACACACACACCGACAACACACACACACACACACACACCGACAACACACACACACACACCGACAACACACACACACACACCGACAACACACACACACACAAACACCAGCAACACACACACACACTGACAACACACACACACACACACCGACAACACACACACACCGACAACACACACACACACACACACCGACAACACACACACACACACACACCGACAACACACACACACACACACACTGACAACACACACACACACACACCGACAACACACACACACACCGACAACACACACACACACACCGACAACACACACACACACACACACACACCGACAACACACACACCGACAACACACACACACACCGACAACACACACACACACAACACACACACACACACCGACAACACACACACACACACACCGACAAAACACACACGCACACACCGACAACACACACACACACACACCGACAACACACCCACAACACACACACACACACACCGACAACACACACACACCGACAACACACACACACACACCGACAACACACACACACACACACCTACAACACACACACACACACACCGACAACACACACACACACCGATAACACACACACACCGACAACACACACACACACACACACACCGACAACACACACACACACCGACAACACACACACACACACCGACAACACACACACACACACACCGACAACACACCGACAACACACACACACACACCGACAACACACACACACACACACCGACAACACACACACACACACACCGACAACACACACACACACACACACACACACACCGACAACACACACACACACACCGACAACACACACACACAGCGACAACACACACACACAAACACACCAACAACACACACACACACACCAACAACACACACACACACACACCGACAACACACACACACACACCGACAACACACTCACACACACACACACACCGACAACACACACACACACACCGACAACACACACACACACACCGACAACACACACACACACACACACCGACAACACACACACACACACACACCGACAACACACACACACACACCGACAACACACACACACACACACACACACACACCGACAACACACACACACACCGACAACACACACACACACAACACACACACACCGACAAAACACACACGCACACATCGACAACACACACACACACACACACCGACAACACACCCACAACACACACACACACACACCGACAACACACACACACCGACAACACACACACACACACACAGACCGACAACACACACACACACACCGACAACACACACACACACACCGACAACACACACACACACACACCGACAACACACACACACAACACACACACACCCACACACACACCGACAACACACACACACACACACACACCGACAACACACACACACACACACACCGACAACACACACACACACCGACAACACACACACACACACACACCGACAACACACACACACACACCGACAACACACACACACACCGACAACACACACACACACACCGACAACACACACACACACACACCGACAACACATAAACACACACACACCGACAACACACACACACACACACTGACAACACACACACATACACACCGACAACACACACACACACACCGACAACACACACACACACACCGACAACACACACACACACACCGACAACACACACACACACACACACCGACAACACACACACACACACCGACAACACACACACTCACACACACACACCGACAACACACACACACACAACACACACACACACACCGACAACACACACACACACACACACCGACAAAACACACACGCACACACCGACAACACACACACACACACACCGACAACACACTCACAACACTCACACACACACACACCGACAACACACACACACACCGACAACACACACACACACACCGACAACACACACACACACCGACAACACACACACACACACCGACAACACACACACACACACACAAACCGACAACACACACACACACACACCGACAACACACACACACACCGACAACACACACACACACACACCGACAACACATAAACACACACACACCGACAACACACACACACACACACTGACAACACACACACATACACACCGACAACACACACACACACACACACACCGACAACACACACACACACCGACAACACACACACACACACCGACAACACACACACACACACACACACACACACACCGACAACACACACACACACCGACAACACACACACACACACACCGACAACACACACACACACACACCGACAACACACACACACACCGACAACACACACACACACACACACACCGACAACACAAACACACACACACACACCGACAACACACACACACACACACACACACCGACAACACACACACACACACACACCGACAACACACACACACACACCGACAACACACACACACAACACACACACACACACCGACAACACACACACACACACACCGACCACACACACACACAAACACACCGACAACACACACACACACCGACAACACACACACACACACCCCGACAACACACACACACACACACCGACAACACACACACACACACCGACAACACACACACACTCACACACACCGACAACACACACACACACACCGACAACACACACACACACACACACACACACACACCGACAACACACACACACACCGACAACACACACACACACACACCGACAACACACACACACACACACCGACAACACACACACACACCGACAACACACACACACACAACACACACACACACACACCGACAACACAAACACACACACACACACACCGACAACACACACACACACACACACACCGACAACACACACACACACACACACCGACAACACACACACCGACAACACACACACACACAACACACACACACACACACCTACAACACACACACACACACACCGACCACACACACACACAAACACACCGAGAACACACACACACACACCGACAACACACACACACACACCGACAACACACACACACACAACACACACACACACACCGACAACACACACACACACACACCGACCACACACACACACAAACACACCGACAACACACACACACACACCGACAACACACACACACACACCCCGACAACACACACACACACACACACCGACAACACACACACACACACCGACAACACACACACACACACACACACACACACACACACCGACAACACACACACACACACACCGACAACACACACACACACAAACACCAGCAACACACACACACATACCGACAACACACACACACACACCGACAACACACACACACACACCGACAACACACACACACACACACCGACAACACATACACACACACACCGACAACACACACACACACACCGACAACACACACACACACAACACACACACACACACACCGACAACACACACACACACAGCGACAACACACACACACAAACACACCGACAACACACACACACACACCGACAACACACACACACACACCGACAACACACACACACACACACACACACACCGACAACACACACACACACACCGACAACACACACACACACACCGACAACACACACACACACAAACACCAGCAACACACACACACACTGACAACACACACACACACACACCGACAACACACACACACCGACAACACACACACACACACACACCGACAACACACACACACACACACACCGACAACACACACACACACACACACTGACAACACACACACACACACACCGACAACACACACACACACCGACAACACACACACACACACCGACAACACACACACACACACACACACACCGACAACACACACACCGACAACACACACACACACCGACAACACACACACACACAACACACACACACACACCGACAACACACACACACACACACCGACAAAACACACACGCACACACCGACAACACACACACACACACACCGACAACACACCCACAACACACACACACACACACCGACAACACACACACACCGACAACACACACACACACACCGACAACACACACACACACACACCTACAACACACACACACACACACCGACAACACACACACACACCGATAACACACACACACCGACAACACACACACACACACACACACCGACAACACACACACACACCGACAACACACACACACACACCGACAACACACACACACACACACCGACAACACACCGACAACACACACACACACACCGACAACACACACACACACACACCGACAACACACACACACACACACCGACAACACACACACACACACACACCGACAACACACACACACACACACCGACAACACACACACACACACACAACACACACACACACACACCGACAACACACACACACACACACACACACACACACACACCGACAACACACACACACACACCGACAACACACACACACACACCGACAACACACACACACACACACACACACACACCGACAACACACACACACACCGACAACACACACACACACACACCGACAACACACACACACACACACCGACAAAACACACACACACCGACAACACAAACACACACACACACACACCGACAACACACACACACACACACACACACACCGACAACACACACACACACACACACCGACAACACACACACACACACCGACAACACACACACACACAACACACACACACACACCGACAACACACACACACACACACACCGACCACACACACAAACAAACACACCGACAACACACACACACCGACAACACACACACACACCGACAACACACACACACACACCGACAACACACACACACACACCGACAACACACACACACACACACACACCGACAACACACACACACACACCGACAACACACACACACACAAACACCAGCAACACACACACACATACCGACAACACACACACACACACACACCGACAACACACACACACACACACCGACAACACACACACACACACAAACACCGACAACACATACACACACACACACCGACAACACACACACACACACCGACAACACACACACACACAACACACACACACACACACCGACCACACACACACACAAACACACCGACAACACACACACACACACCGACAACACACACACACACACCCCGACAACACACACACACACACACACCGACAACACACACACACACACCCCGACAACACACACACACACACACACCGACAACACACACACACACACCGACAACACACACACACACACACACACACACACACACACCGACAACACACACACACACACCGACAACACACACACACACAAACACCAGCAACACACACACACATACCGACAACACACACACACGCACCGACAACACACACACACACACCGACAACACACACACACACACACCGACAACACATACACACACACACCGACAACACACACACACACACCGACAACACACACACACACAACACACACACACACACACCGACAACACACACACACACAGCGACAACACACACACACAAACACACCGACAACACACACACACACACCGACAACACACACACACACACCGACAACACACACACACACACACACACACACCGACAACACACACACACACACCGACAACACACACACACACACCGACAACACACACACACACAAACACCAGCAACACACACACACACTGACAACACACACACACACACACCGACAACACACACACACCGACAACACACACACACACACACACACCGACAACACACACACCACACACACCGACAACACACACACACACACACACTGACAACACACACACACACACACCGACAACACACACACACACCGACAACACACACACACACACCGACAACACACACACACACACACACCGACAACACACACACCGACAACACACACACACACCGACAACACACACACACACAACACACACACACACACCGACAACACACACACACACACACCGACAAAACACACACGCACACACCGACAACACACACACACACACACCGACAACACACCCACAACACACACACACACACACCGACAACACACACACACCGACAACACACACACACACACCGACAACACACACACACACACACCGACAACACACACACACACACACCGACAACACACACACACACCGATAACACACACACACCGACAACACACACACACACACACACACCGACAACACACACACACACCGACAACACACACACACACACCGACAACACACACACACACACACCGACAACACACCGACAACACACACACACACTCCGACAACACACACACACACACACCGACAACACACACACACACACACCGACAACACACACACACACACACACCGACAACACACACACACACACACCGACAACACACACACACACACACAACACACACACACACACCGACAACACACACACACACACACACACACACACACACACCGACAACACACACACACACACCGACAACACACACACACACACCGACAACACACACACACACACACACACACACACCGACAACACACACACACACCGACAACACACACACACACACACCGACAACACACACACACACACACCGACAAAACACACACACACCGACAACACACACACACACAACACACACACGCACACACCGACAACACAAACACACACACACACACACCGACAACACACACACACACACACACACACACCGACAACACACACACACACACACACCGACAACACACACACACACACCGACAACACACACACACACAACACACACACACACACCGACAACACACACACACACACACACCGACCACACACACAAACAAACACACCGACAACACACACACACCGACAACACACACACACACCGACAACACACACACACACACCGACAACACACACACACACACCGACAACACACACACACACACACACACCGACAACACACACACACACACCGACAACACACACACACACAAACACCAGCAACACACACACACATACCGACAACACACACACACACACACACCGACAACACACACACACACACACCGACAACACACACACACACACACACACACCGACAACACATACACACACACACACCGACAACACACACACACACACCGACAACACACACACACACACACACACCACACACACACACACCGACAACACACACACACACACAGCGACAACACACACACACAAACACACCGACAACACACACACACCGACAACACACACACACACACCGACAACACACACACACCGACAACACACACACACACACACAAACCGACAACACACACACACACACACCGACAACACACACACACACCGACAACACACACACACACACCGACAACACATAAACACACACACACCGACAACACACACACACACACACTGACAACACACACACATACACACCGACAACACACACACACACACACACACCGACAACACACACACACACACCGACAACACACACACACACACCGACAACACACACACACACACACACACACCGACAACACACACACACACCGACAACACACACACACACACACCGACAACACACACACACACACACCGACAACACACACACACACCGACAACACACACACACACAACACACACACACACACACCGACAACACAAACACACACACACACACACCGACAACACACACACACACACACACCGACAACACACACACACACACACACCGACAACACACACACACACACCGACAACACACACACACACAACACACACACACACACCGACAACACACACACACACACACCGACCACACACACACACAAACACACCGAGAACACACACACACACACACCGACAACACACACACACACAACACACACACACACACCGACAACACACACACACACACACACCGACCACACACACACACAAACACACCGACAACACACACACACACACCGACAACACACACACACACACCCCGACAACACACACACACACACACACCGACAACACACACACACACACCGACAACACACACACACACAACACACACACACACACCGACAACACACACACACACACACACCGACCACACACACACACAAACACACCGACAACACACACACACCGACAACACACACACACCCCGACAACACACACACACACACCGACAACACACACACACACACCGACAACACACACACACACACACACACACACCGACAACACACACACACACACCGACAACACACACACACACAAACACCAGCAACACACACACACATACCGACAACACACACACACACACACACCGACAACACACACACACACACACCGACAACACACACACACACACACACACACCGACAACACACACACACACACACACCGACAACACACACACACACACCGACAACACACACACACACCGACACACACACACACACACACCGACAACACACACACACACACAGCGACAACACACACACACAAACACACCGACAACACACACACACCGACAACACACACACACACACCGACAACACACACACACCGACAACACACACACACACACACAAACCGACAACACACACACACACACACCGACAACACACACACACACAAACCGACAACACACACACACACACACCGACAACACACACACACACACACCGACAACACACACACACACACACCGACCACACACACACACAAACACACCGACAACACACACACACACACCGACAACACACACACACACACCGACAACACACACACACACAACACACACACACACACCGACAACACACACACACACACACCGACAACACACACACACACAACACACCGACAACACACACACACACACCGACAACACACACACACACACCCCGACAACACACACACACACACACCGACAACACACACACACACACCGACAACACACACACACTCACACACACCGACAACACACACACACACACCGACAACACACACACACACACCGACAACACACACACACACGACACACACACACACACACCGACAACACACACACACACACACCGACAACACACACACACACACACCGACAACACACACACACACCGACAACACACACACACACAACACACACACACACACACCGACAACACACACACACACACACACACACCGACAACACACACACACACACACACCCGACAACACACACACACACACACACCGACAACACACACACCGACAACACACACACACACAACACACACACACACACCGACAACACACACACACACACACCGACCACACACACACACAAACACACCGAGAACACACACACACACACCGACAACACACACACACACACCGACAACACACACACACACAACACACACACACACACCGACAACACACACACACACACACCGACCACACACACACACAAACACACCGACAACACACACACACACACACCGACAACACACACACACACACCCCGACAACACACACACACACACACACCGACAACACACACACACACACCGACAACACACACACACACACACCACACACACACACACACACCGACAACACACACACACACACCGACAACACACACACACACAAACACCAGCAACACACACACACATACCGACAACACACACACACACACCGACAACACACACACACACACCGACAACACACACACACACACACCGACACACACACACACACACACACCGACAACACACACACACACACACCGACAACACACACACACACAACACACACACACACACACCGACAACACACACACACACAACACACACACACACACACCGACAAAACACACACACACACACCGACAACACACACACACACACACACACACACCGACAACACCACACACACACACACACGCACACACACACACACACACCGACAACACACACACACACACACACTGACAACACACACACACCGACAACACACACACACCCGACAACACACACACACACCCGACAACACACACACACACACCCGACAACACACACACACACACCGACAACACACACACACACACACACACACACCGACAACACACACACACACACCGACAACACACACACACACAAACACCAGCAACACACACACACATACCGACAACACACACACACACACACACCGACAACACACACACACACACACCGACAACACACACACACACACACACAACCGACAACACATACACACACACACACCGACAACACACACACACACACCGACAACACACACACACACAACACACACACACACACACCGACAACACACACACACACACAGCGACAACACACACACACAAACACACCGACAACCACACACACACGACAACACACACACACACACCGACAACACACACACACCGACAACACACACACACACACACACACCGACAACACACACACACACACACCGACAACACACACACACACAAACCGACAACACACACACACACACACCGACAACACACACACACACACACCGACAACACACACACACACACACCGACACACACACACACACAAACACACCGAGAACACACACACACACACCGACAACACACACACACACACCGACAACACACACACACACAACACACACACACACACACCGACAACACACACACACACACACCGACCACACACACACACACACACACCGACAACACACACACACACACCGACAACACACACACACACACACCGACAACACACACACACACACACCGACAACACACACACACACACCCCGACAACACACACACACACACACACACCGACAACACACACACACACACCGACAACACACACACACACACACACACACACGACACACACACACACACACCGACAACCACACACACACACACCGACAACACACACACACACACACACCGACAACACACACACACACCGACAACACACACACACACAACACACACACACACACACCGACAACACACACACACACACACACACACACCGACAACACACACACACACACACACACCGACAACACACACACACACACACACGACAACACACACACCGACAACACACACACACACACACACACACACACACACACCTACAACGACACACACACACACACCGACCGACACACACACACACACACACCGACAACACACACACACACACCGACAACACACACACACACACCGACAACACACACACACACACACACACACACACACACCGACAACACACACACACACACACCGACCACACACACACACAAACACACCGACAACACACACACACACACCGACAACACACACACACACACCCCGACAACACACACACACACACACACCGACAACACACACACACACACCGACAACACACACACACCGACACACACACACACACACACACACCGACAACACACACACACACACCGACAACACACACACACACACAGACACCAGCACACACACTCACCGACAACACACCGACAACACACACACACACACCGACAACACACACACACACACACCGACAACACACACACACACACACCGACAACACACTCACACACACACACCGACAACACACACACACACACACCGACAACACACACACACACACACACACACACACACACACCGACAACACACACAGACACAACACACACACACACACACCGACAACACACACACGCACACACCGACAACACACACACACACACCGACACACACCGACACACACACACACACACACACACCGAGCACACACACACACACACCGACAACACACACACACACACACCGACAACACACACACACACGACACCGACACACACACACACACCGACAACACACACACACACACACCGACACACACACACACACCGACAACACAAACACACACACACACCGACACACACACACACACACACACACACACCGACAACACACACACACACACACACCGACAACACACACACACACACCGACAACACACACACACACACACGACAACACACACACACACACACGACAACACACACACACACACCGACAACACACACACACCGACAACACACACACACACACACACACCGACAACACACAAACACACACACCGACAACACACACACACACACCGACAACACACACACACACACCGACAACACACACACACACACACACCGACAACACACACACACACACCGACAACACACACACACACACACACCGACAACACACACACACACACACCGACAACACACACACACACACCGACAACACACACACACACACACCGACAACACACACACACACCGAAAACACACACACACACAACACACACACACACACCGACAACACACACCAACAACACACACACACACACCGACAACACACCGACAACACACACACACACCGACAACAAACACACACCGACAACACACACACACCGACAACACGCACACACACACACACACCGACAACACACACACACACACACCGACAACACACACACACACACACTGACAACACACACACACACCGATAACACACACACACCGACAACACACACACACACACACACACCGACAACACACACACACACCGACAACACACACACACACACCGACAACACACACACACTCACCGACAACACACCGACAACACACACACACACACCGACAACACACACACACACACACCGACAACACACACACACACACACCGACAACACACACACACACACACACCGACAACACACACACACACACACCGACAACACACACACACACACACAACACACACACACACACACCGACAACACACACACACACACACACACACACACACACACACACCGACAACACACACACACACACCGACAACACACACACACACACCGACAACACACACACACACACACACACACACACCGACAACACACACACACACCGACAACACACACACACACACACCGACAACACACACACACACACACCGACAAAACACACACACACCGACAACACACACACACACAACACACACACGCACACACCGACAACACAAACACCCACACACACCGACAACACACACACACACACACACACACACCGACAACACACACACACACACACACCGACAACACACACACACACACCGACAACACACACACACACAACACACACACACACCGACAACACACACACACACACACACCGACCACACACACACACAAACACACCGACAACACACACACACCGACAACACACACACACACCGACAACACACACACACACACCGACAACACACACACACACACCGACAACACACACACACACACACACACACGACAACACACACACACACACCGACAACACACACACACACAAACACCAGCAACACACACACACATACCGACAACACACACACACACACACACCGACAACACACACACACACACACCGACAACACACACACACACACACACACCGACAACACATACACACACACACACCGACAACACACACACACACACCGACAACACACACACACACAACACACACACACACACACACCGACAACACACACACACACACAGCGACAACACACACACACAAACACACCGACAACACACACACACCGACAACACACACACACACACCGACAACACACACACACCGACAACACACACACACACACACAAACCGACAACACACACACACACACACCGACAACACACACACACACCGACAACACACACACACACACCGACAACACATCAACACACACACACCGACAACACACACACACACACACTGACAACACACACACATACACACCGACAACACACACACACACACACCGACAACACACACACACACACCGACAACACACACACACACACCGACAACACACACACACACACACACACACCGACAACACACAGACACACCGACAACACACACACACACACCGACAACACACACACACACACACCGACAACACACACACACACCGACAACACACACACACACAACACACACACACACACACCGACAACACAAACACACACACACACACACCGACAACACACACACACACACACACCGACAACACACACACACACACACACCGACAACACACACACACACACCGACAACACACACACACACACACACACACACACACACCGACAACACACACACACACACACCGACCACACACACACACAAACACACCGAGCAACACACACACACACACACCGACAACACACACACACACAACACACACACACACACCGACAACACACACACACACACACACCGACCACACACACACACAAACACACCGACAACACACACACACACACCGACAACACACACACACACACCCCGACAACACACACACACACACACACCGACAACACACACACACCGACAACACACACACACACAACACACACACACACACCGACAACACACACACACACACACACCGACCACACACACACACAAACACACCGACAACACACACACACCGACAACACACACACACCCCGACAACACACACACACACACCGACAACACACACACACACACCGACAACACACACACACACACACACACACACACCGACAACACACACACACACACCGACAACACACACACACACAAACACCAGCAACACACACACACATACCGACAACACACACACACACACACACCGACAACACACACACACACACACCGACAACACACACACACACACACACACCGACAACACATACACACACACACACCGACAACACACACACACACACCGACAACACACACACACACACAACACACACACACACACACACCGACAACACACACACACACACAGCGACAACACACACACACAAACACACCGACAACACACACACACCGACAACACACACACACACACCGACAACACACACACACCGACAACACACACACACACACAAACCGACAACACACACACACACACACCGACAACACACACACACACAAACCGACAACACACACACACACACACCGACAACACACACACACACACACCGACAACACACACACACACACACCGACCACACACACACACAAACACACCGAGAACACACACACACACACCGACAACACACACACACACACCGACAACACACACACACACAACACACACACACACACCGACAACACACACACACACACACCGACCACACACACACACAAACACACCGACAACACACACACACACACCGACAACACACACACACACACCCCGACAACACACACACACACACACCGACAACACACACACACACACCGACAACACACACACACTCACACACACCGACAACACACACACACACACCGACAACACACACACACACACACACACACACACACCGACAACACACACACACACCGACAACACACACACACACACACCGACAACACACACACACACACACCGACAACACACACACACACCGACAACACACACACACACAACACACACACACACACACCGACAACACAAACACACACACACACACACCGACAACACACACACACACACACACCGACAACACACACACACACACACACCGACAAAACACACACACACCGACAACACACACACACACAACACACACACGCACACACCGACAACACAAACACACACACACACACACCGACAACACACACACACACACACACACACACCGACAACACACACACACACACACACCGACAACACACACACACACACCGACAACACACACACACACAACACACACACACACACCGACAACACACACACACACACCGACCACACACACAAACAAACACACCGACAACACACACACACCGACAACACACACACACACCGACAACACACACACACACACCGACAACACACACACACACACCGACAACACACACACACACACACACACCGACAACACACACACACACACCGACAACACACACACACACAAACACCAGCAACACACACACACATACCGACAACACACACACACACACACACCGACAACACACACACACACACACCGACAACACACACACACACACACACACACCGACAACACATACACACACACACACCGACAACACACACACACACACCGACAACACACACACACACAACACACACACACACACACACCGACAACACACACACACACACAGCGACAACACACACACACAAACACACCGACAACACACACACACCGACAACACACACACACACACCGACAACACACACACACCGACAACACACACACACACACACAAACCGACAACACACACACACACACACCGACAACACACACACACACCGACAACACACACACACACACCGACAACACATAAACACACACACACCGACAACACACACACACACACACTGACAACACACACACATACACACCGACAACACACACACACACACACACACCGACAACACACACACACACACCGACAACACACACACACACACCGACAACACACACACACACACACACACACCGACAACACACACACACACCGACAACACACACACACACACACCGACAACACACACACACACACACCGACAACACACACACACACCGACAACACACACACACACAACACACACACACACACACCGACAACACAAACACACACACACACACACCGACAACACACACACACACACACACCGACAACACACACACACACACACACCGACAACACACACACACACACCGACAACACACACACACACAACACACACACACACACCGACAACACACACACACACACACCGACCACACACACACACAAACACACCGAGAACACACACACACACACACCGACAACACACACACACACAACACACACACACACACCGACAACACACACACACACACACACCGACCACACACACACACAAACACACCGACAACACACACACACACACCGACAACACACACACACACACCCGACAACACACACACACACACACACCGACAACACACACACACACACCGACAACACACACACACACAACACACACACACACACCGACAACACACACACACACACACACCGACCACACACACACACAAACACACCGACAACACACACACACCGACAACACACACACACCCCGACAACACACACACACACACCGACAACACACACACACACACCGACAACACACACACACACACACACACACACCGACAACACACACACACACACCGACAACACACCACACACACAAACACCAGCAACACACACACACATACCGACAACACACACACACACACACACCGACAACACACACACCGACAACACACACACACACAACACACACACACACACACCTACAACACACACACACACACACACCGACCACACACACACACAAACACACCGAGAACACACACACACACACCGACAACACACACACACACACCGACAACACACACACACACAACACACACACACACACCGACAACACACACACACACACACCGACCACACACACACACAAACACACCGACAACACACACACACACACCGACAACACACACACACACACCCCGACAACACACACACACACACACACCGACAACACACACACACACACCGACAACACACACACACACACACACACACACACACACACACCGACAACACACACACACACACCGACAACACACACACACACACCGACAACACACACACACACAAACACCAGCAACACACACACACATACCGACAACACACACACACACACCGACAACACACACACACACACCGACAACACACACACACACACACCGACAACACATACACACACACACCGACAACACACACACACACACCGACAACACACACACACACAACACACACACACACACACCGACAACACACACACACACACAACACACACACACACACACCGACAAAACACACACGCACACACCGACAACACACACACACACACACACACACACCGACAACACACACACACACAAACACCAGCAACACACACACACACACCGACAACACACACACACACACACACTGACAACACACACACACCGACAACACACACACACACACACACCGACAACACACACACACACACACCGACAACACACACACACCGACAACACACACACACACACACACACACACCGACAACACACACACACACCGACAACACACACACACACACACACACGACAACACACACACACACACCGACAACACACACACACACACCGACAACACACACACACACACACACACACTGACAACACACACACACACACCGACAACACACACACACCGACAACACACACACACACACACACACCGACAACACACACAACACACACACCGACAACACACACACACACAACACACACACACACACCGACAACACACACACACACCGACAACACACACACACACACCGACACACACACACACACCGACACCGACACACACACACACACACACCGACAACACACACACACACACACCGACAACACACACACACACACACACCGACAACACACACACACACAACGACACACACACACACACACACACACCGACACACACACACCGACACACACACACACACACCGACACACACCGACACACACACACACACACGACACACACCGACACACACACACACACACACACCGACAACACACACACACACCGACAACACACACACACACACACACACACACACACCGACAACACACACACACACACCGACCGACACACACACACACACCGACACACACACACGACACCGACAACACACACACACACCGACAACACACACACACACACCGACAACACACACACACACACACCGACAACACACACACACACACACGACACCGACACACACACACACACACACGACACCGACAACACACACACACACCGACAACACACACACACACACCGACAACACACACACACACACACACCGACAACACACACACGCACACACCGACAACACACACACACACACACACCGACACCGACACCACAACACACACACACACACACCGACAAACACACACACACACACACACACACCGACAACACACACACACACACCGACAACACACACACACACACACGACACACACACACACACACACACGACAACACACACACACACGACACACACACACCCACACACACACCGACAACACACACACACACCGACACACACACCGACACACACACACACACACGACACACACCGACAACACACACACACACCGACAACACACACACACACACCGACAACACACACACACACACCGACAACACACACACACACACACACCGACAACACACACACACACACACCGACAACACACACACACACACACCGACAACACACACACACACACACACACGACACACACACACACACACACCGACAACACAAACACACACACACACACACACCGACAACACACACACACACACACACACCGACAACACACACACACCACACACACACCGACAACAAACACACACACCGACAACACACACACACACAACACACACACACCGACAACACACACACACACACACCGACCACACACACACACAAACACACCGACAACACACACACACACACCGACAACACACACACACACACCGACAACACACACACACACACACCGACAACACACACGCACACGACAACACACACACACACACACCGACAACACACACACACACACACACCGACAACACACACACACACACCGACAACACACACACACGAAACACACACACACACACACACACACCGACACACAAACACACACACACACAACACCGACCACACACACACACACACACACACGACAACACACACACACACACACCGACACACACACCGACACACACAACACACACACCGACAACACACGACACCGACACACACACACACACCGACAACACACACACACACACACCGACCGACACCACACACACACACACACCGACAACACACACACACACACCCGACAACACACACACACACACACCGACAACACACACACACACACACCGACAACACACACACACACACCGACAACACACACACACACACACGCACACACACACCGACAACACACACACACCGACCACACACACACACACAACACCGAGCAACACACACACACATACCGACAACACACACACACACACACCGACAACACACACACACACACACCGACAACACACACACACACACCGACAACGACACACACACACACACACACACACCGACAACACACACACACACACCGACAACACACACACACACACACCGACAACACATAAACACACACACACCGACAAC